>NW_015160854.1:55526-76823 GCF_001447785.1 Gekko japonicus | reverse complement strand
CTTCTTTGCATGCAGATGGTCTCTGGCATCTCAGTTAAAATGTGCAAGACCTCAGCCAGAGACTCTGCATAGACAGCACTGACCTCGATGGACTGAAGGTCTGATTCAGTAGAAGGCAGCTTCGTGTGTGTTTATGTGTATACCTAGCAAAGACTGCCTGTTGCCACTACGAAACAGAGATTTCAGGAAATATTTCTCCTGATTGTTACGCCATCTTTTTACTGCTTGCATATCCCAAACCTACCTCTCCGCCTTCTGCCTTCTCTCTCACCTTAATGCTACCTCCTCTTCTTTGCCCGAATCAATACTTATCTTCTGGAATCCTTTGTTATGCCCCACTATCCTAAAGGGGGGGGACCGGCTCATTTTCTTGAGCAATCCAAATTGTTTCACCGGACCTTTCTCAACACACCCTTGGTGTCAGTGGCACTGAGGGATGTGAGGACCCCTGAGCCTTTGGCAACCAAACGGGCAGAAATTCACCAGGCAAGACCAACCCTACTGAATCTTTTTGTGCCATGAAGCTGAAAGGGAATCCTAGCTGAAAGGGAATCCTCTCCTGCTGCGTTAGACCTATAAGGCAGATCAGGAAGGCTTCTCATTTGGTCGAGATCAATGTTCCCTCTCAGCTGAGTTAGTGTGAGTTAGCTCACCATTTTTTAGCCTCTGGCTCACACATTTTTATCTTCGCTCAGGAAGGATGGCTCCAGAGCAAACTGATTTATGCGGTAGCCAAATCGCTCGCTCACAACTTTAATGCCAGGAGCTCACAAAGTAGAATTTTTGCTCAAAAGACGCCACAGCTTAGAGGGAGCATTGGTCGAGATCTCTACGCAAAGACTTGTCTTTTAGAATTTGGCAACTGATTTGCATCTTTTATTTTGGCTGCTATCCTAAGCACACATGCCTAGACGCAAACCCTACCAAAACCAATACACTCCATTTCCAGGTGAACACAAAACTTTAGAATCAGTGTTAACATGTAACAAATGCTTAAAGAGGAGACAGGTGCCCCCTCCTCAGTCTATTTTGACCTCTTTGCCCTTCCCTCCACAATTTCTGAGGCTGATACTGAGCAGAAGAAATCGGGAGTGAAAAGCTTGGCTGTACACACAGACCTGCCGCCTGCTTGCTTCTTTGTACTGGGACCGTATGGACGGTGTGAGGTGCTTGCTTATAGGGGAAACAGTTTTACCTTTAAACACTCTCTGGATACATAAACTTGGTAGTTTTCTGCTGCCACTAGGAATTAAAAATCCCAAATCTCTCTCTTTTGGTAGTATGACCCAGGGTCTGGGCACTTCAGCGGACTATGTGGCCCTGAGGAAGTACTGTACTGATTTCTGGGATAAGTTTAAACAAAAATTGATTTATTTGAAAAAGAACAAAATAAGTTTCTGGTTATTTTGAACAGTTGCTGAAGAAAGGAACGTAAACATAACTGGCAAAGCTTGGTGTTACAGTCTCTCAACCTCTTAAACTCCACTCTGACAGGCTTATACACTCAGTATACTCTCTCTCTCTCATATAGCCACACAGGCTAGTCTCTTTGTTTTATTCACACTGAATAGAATCAACTCTCTTAGTCACACTAACTAAACTGTTGGTCTTATTCATACAGAATTAAACTCAAAATTCCACAGTCACACAGACTATGCTCTCTCTTCAGACTTCACACAGAGAATCTCTTCAAAACTCTTCCATATTTGTCTCTCCTCATAGACACACACACAGAGAATCCTCTCAGACACCCTGCCTCCCACACTCTCTGTCAGCAGCCAATCACAATACACGCATCTCCCTCTATCACTCTTCTTTCAGTACTGCAGTCAAACTAAACATTTAAAGGAACACACACACCAAAACATGAAATCATTACAGACGGGATTCCACTCTTCCTCACACTGAGGGTCCCATTTAGCAGTTAATTCTGTCCCACAGCTTCCCCGATCCTTTTACTTCTTTATTCATAACCTCCTTAGCAACGTTCTGAAACAACTACCATTCTTAAAAACAAGAGCAGGAAGTATTACAGGATGACCTCTCCACCCCCTCTGCTATAGACTATGAGAAGAGAGCTCCTGGCTGAACTAGCGGCCTCCTAGCCTCCTGCCTAGAGCAAACCTGGGCCCATTGAAGGAAACGGAGAGGTACACACAGAGGGCAGCCAGCTGCCCACAAGCAAAGGTCGCTGTTGCTAAATGCTCAGTTCTGGGTGAATGGCCTTGGGCTGGGAACCAATGCTCCCTCTAAGCTGTGGAGTCTTGTGAGCAAAAATTCTACTTTGTGAATTACTGGCACTAAAGTTGTGCGTGAGCAATTTGGCTACGGCGTAAATTAGTTTGCTCTGAAACCATCCTTTCTGAGCTAAGACAAAAATGTGAGCCAGAGGCTAAAAAACTGTGAGCTAGCTCACACTCACTCAGCTTAGAGGGAACACTGCTGGGAACTGCCTGCAAGCCCAGGAGCTTGAAAAGAATCGGAGAGGCAAGGCAACTCACTGGGGTTGGATCAAGACGGGTAGCTGTGTTAGTCTGTCTGTAGCAGCACAAAAGGGCAAGAGTCCAGGAGCACCTTCAAGACTAGCGAAATATGTGGCAGGAGATGAGATTTCCTGAGTCACCGCTCACTTCTTCAGATACCTGAGCAGTGACTCACGAAAGCTCCTCCCCTGCCACATATTTTGTTAGCATCTAAGGTGCTACTGGACTCTGGCTCTTTTCTACTACCGGGGTTGGGTCCCTTGGCATGGCAATGGGGAGTGCCAGGCGAAATCCAGAAACAAAGTGTGTTGTGTGTGTCTAGGGCACTGTCTCTCAAAAATAACGCTGCAGCTGCCATTTCTATGGGGGAATGTACATAATTTTTTTTTAATGCACTAACTTGACAATCCCAATAAATCCTCTGATCTTGGGAGCAGTGTACTCTGAAGCAACATAAATTTGTACAGATCCGGTTCTACCCTACTCACCCCGCCCCCGGAATTAGCCTTTTAGGGACCAGGACCAGTGTTCCCTCTAAGCTGAGTCAGTGTGAGCCAGCTCACTGTTTTTTAGCCTCTGGCTCACACATTTTTGTCTCAGCTCAGGAAGGAGGGCTCCGGAGCAAACTAATTTATGCAGCAGCCAAATCGCTTGCTCGCAACTTTAATGCCAGGAACTCACAAGGTAGAAATTTTGCTCACAGGACTCCACAGCCTAGAGGGAGCATTGACCAGGACCCCTCTGGAATAAAGGAGGCTTCCAGACTCTCATTCCTCATTTACTCATGCAGTACCCAAGAGGATCTTAGGGGTCCTTAGGATTTTCCGGAGCAGCACCAAGGGGCAGATTAACAACCAACTTTGACTGAGAGAAACATCCATACCTGCATCTCTCTTCTCATTGGATATGTCCAGTCCTGAAAAAGAAAAAGAAACCGTTTACACACAATAAAGAACAAGTTAGCCAACAATCACATTCTTGAGCAAGCGGGAAGGCAGGGGGCTGGAGAGAAGACAGTCACAATTATTGATACTGCATCGTTAAAGCCAGTTTGGTGTAGTGGTTAAGTGTGCGGAGTCTAATCTGGGAGAACTGGGTTTGATTCCACACTCCTCCAATTCCACCTGCTGATATGATCTTGGGTCAGTCACAAGCTCTGGCACAGCTGTCCTTGAAAAAGAGCCGTTTGTGTCAGAGCTCTCTCAGCCCCACCCACCTCACAGAGTGTCTGTTGTGGGGAGGGGAAGGGAAAGGAGTTTGTAAGCCGCTCTGAGACTCCTTTGGGTAGTGAAGGGCGGGGTATAAATCCAATCTCCTCCTCCTCCTCTCCTCCTCCTCTAAAGTGCATCACACTCCCTATATCTGATGGAATTCAATGGGCCCTCTCTGGCTTGGTTAAAGAGTCTGCCCAGGAGCAGGTTGACTGCTGGAGAGGTTAATGCAGCTGGAGACGTTAATACAGCTCTGGTGCTTCTGCTGTTCCCCAGAATGGGCGCAATTAAACTGTTTAGGAGGGAATAAAGTTGCAGCAAAATGGAACTTTGTATAAAAGTGATAGGGTGACAGTTAAACAGTATTATTCAAGAGGGCATTTTTATAAAGTGAACAGGATTCTAATTTTAGTGCCTGAGACTTTTCTGCAGTCTTTATTCTTGCACTGTGTAATGCCTTTTGTACTGCATTGCCTTCGTGTTCTGTAATCCAGTTTACATCTCAATGAGAAAGGCGAATAAATAAATAAATGGCGCTTAGAGAAGACGTTCAGGATGCAGACTCAAGATTCTTTCAACGGATTTCAGCAAACATGAGTCACCTTAGATTATTTCCCATGGGGTATGTTCCTTGCCTTTCTTTTGGCTATGGGCATTAGAAGAGTCCTGCATCGCAAGGACTAAGAGAGTGAGTCCACAAAAGGCTGGAGTTTCATAGTCTTTAAAGTGTCACAAGGTTATTTTGTAGCCCTTTGTCATGTGTACCGCTTGCATTTTATTACCTTTGGATCTCCCTGTTCACAGTTTTTTTCTCCCAGCCCACAACTGCCACCAACTATGCTAAGATGTGCACTTCCTCAATAGGGTCCAGTGTGAAATAGATCTAACCTTTCAAAGTGCCACACCTACCTAAAGGGACAAAACAAACCAAGAAGCAGCCCAGGAGTTCATTTCCCTTGATGCGTAAAACCGTGTATATTACTCATTGTGGTCACCATTGGCTGAACAGCGAATGAAGTTTTATCTCCCCGGCACAGCAAACAATAACTTCAATCGTTAAATGTCCATTGGGCTACCAAATTCCCACTAAAGAGTGATTCACTGACATGTGACAAATAAAACACGCCATTTTAAAATTTTCACTGGCAGCAAACTAATTATTTAACTGTCTATCTAGAGATCCTGATACTTTTTTTTTTAATTAAGCGGGGTTCAAGTTTCTCCTGGCAAAAAAAAGAGAGAGCACAGCTGCATCCAACCCATTTCCTTTTTTTTTTTTTTTTTACCCCCCCGGGGGGGGGGGGGTTTTTGGGGTTTTTTTTTCCCAGACTACAACACTACAACAGAAAATATGGGAAAGGGAACTACATCTAGGGGGAGAAAGAATAAAGATCCACAACTAACTAAAAACCCAAGAGTAGGAGATCAATACATCAGCTTAACATCATGCTATTTTCAAAAAGCTACTAATAATACAATGAACTTAGTTGGTTATGCTAAGATAATATCGTTTAACCATCCCCTTTAACTGTTTAAAGAAAATCCCAAAGCATCCCGAAGTTATTTCCCTATTTCTTCAGGCACAAATCAGAGTCCTTCAGCCCTTATTTATTCTTATCTTTTCTAATCCTCAGTTTATACGGGCTTTTGGGGGCAGCCGCCCCCTTTTCAGAGGGGGAGTCCTCGTCCGAAGACCCAGAGCCCAACTCGCCATCAGACTTGCTTTCTTCTTCTTCCCCTTTACCCTCCTCTGGCTCTCCAAGTTGTGTCCGCAGAAATTTGCGTGCTTTAAAAACAGAGTCAATCTTTTCTTTTTTATCGTTGAGCTCGAAAATGACGCATTCTGGGGTTAACCACCTGTAATTAATGCCATTTGTTTGTAAGAAAAGGATTAATTCTTTATAGTTCTTTCTCTTCTGTCTTATGTCAAATGGAATGTCTTTTAAGATCCTAATGTTGTCCCCAATTTTCAAGGGTGTTTCCGAAGTTGCTTTCAAAATAGCATCTCTCACATGTCTCTTCGAAAATCTGACCACTATCTCCCCAGGCAGATTATTTTTCTTGATGTACGACGATGAATAGGACATGTAGACCACATCCATCTCGCTGCAAAGGTATTCCGCTGTTAAATCTGTCATTGGGGCTAATGCTTCACTCCGCTGTTGCTTCAGATTCTCTCCTTTAATTTCCGGGACCCCTTGAAACTGTAGAACCAAATTTGCTTTATCCATTTGTAGTTGTAAAAGCTTTGACTCTTCCCATAGCTTCCAGCTTTTGCACCTTTTCCTTAACCTTTTTAGTAGTGACGTCCATTTCCTTCACTTTCTCTCCCATTTGCTCTGTTGCTTTCAAGGATTGAGTGAGCTGCATCTGCTGCTCTTCTAAACTCTGCCCAATTGTTGACAGCTGTTGTTTAATGCCAGTGATCTTGTCCAGCAGAGGGCGTAGGGAGTCAGCTAAAAGTTTTGCGAGCTCAGTGACCTCATCTGTTCAAGGACTGCCCCCTACTTTCGATTTCAACAGCTTCTCTTTCTCCGGTTTCTTCCTCGCCATCTTTTTGGATTTGTTTACTTTTCAAAGAATTTGCTAAAGTCTCTGATGTTCGCCCGAACGCTTTTCTGCGCTCTGGTAAGTTTCTCAAAACAGTTTTAAACGCTTATTTTTCCACTCCCCCCTCTTTCCTTCTGTATTCCGTCTATGCATTTGGGAGGGACCCCTTCCCTGCTCACTTTCCCGTCGCTCTTTTTAGAGGGGGCAGCTTCTTTTTATATCGTCATGCTCACTTCAACCCGACTCACAGTTCGTTGTTGGCCATTCGGCCTCACTTGTCATCATTTATTTCGCCTGATCTCCAACGCTTGTCCCGGTCAGCAGCACTCGTACCATGCGGTCACTCAGCGGCAGGAACTTCGGGGCGGAGGGGCGCCTCAATTCTCTGGCTTTCAGCCATCGAAGAAGTCGCTCCTCAAAAGCCCCCTGGCTGGGAGCCTTTTACCAAGGCTCGGGGGGGTCGCAACCCGTCAGACCCCCTCCCACACGCTCATCCAACCCATTTCCTACCCTTAAGAAAGACGAGGAGGAGGAGATTGGATTTATACCCTGCCTTTCACTCGGAGTCTCATGGGAGCAGCTTACAAACTTCTTTCCCTTCCTCCCCCCCCCACAACAGACACCCTGTGAGGTAGGTGGGGCTGAGAGAACTCTTTCGAGGACTGCTCATGGGAGAACAGCTCTGAGAGAACTGTGGCTTGCCCAAGGTCAGCCAGCAGCTGCAAGTGGAGGAGTGGGGCATTGAACCCGGTTCTCCCAGACTACTTAACCACTACACCAAAGTGGCTCTCAAGTCCTACCCCTGCCTTTGTGTCCTTTGAGCAACTGTGGGATCTATCTGGACGCTCTCACACAAGGAAGTAAGCTCTACAGCAAGTATCAGACAGACTTATTCCCTAGCAAAAAGTGATCAACAGCTAGCAGGCACGATCTTTATACTGGGCGTGAACAGGGCTTCAAGTGCCACCATCTATGCTGGACCGGGCATTTGGGGCTCAGACAGATCTGAGATATATTCTTCAGGCCCGGGCACAGCTCTTTGGTACTGAACAGCATTTGAAGCCCCCCTCTGCCATGCAGATTTCCTCAGCTGTAACTTCTGAATGGCACAGCAAGAAACTAACACACACATTTGCTTGCTCCTGTTATACAGTTTAAAATGAACTCTTAGAACTGGCTGAGTGATGCATCGGGATAAGCCATTTGAAATGTGTGCAACTCTTGCAACCCATGTGGTCACAAACCGGCAATTTACAAAGCATTTCAAACCACAGAACCTTAGCCAAAAACTTAAGCGTTACTGAAAACGAACAATCGTCACACTGTGTCAGCCCAGAAGTGTCTTGCAAATGACTATGTTTATGAGTGCCAACAAAAAGCACATACAGTTATCTAGTTGCTTCCAGATCCCAGACAGACTAGTATTGACTAGTCCAAAAGATTTACCTTAAAGGACTACTGATTGCAATGGAACATTTCCAAGTGTGCTCAAGATCACAGCCTTGAATCAGACCACCTGCCTGTTTAATAAATAGTCACCTGTGTTACTACACAAAACAAACATATTTATTTATATCTGAGAATTGTTCTTTAAAAGCTCATTTTGAAGTTTTTGACTGTGATTTTAATTTGTTCATTTTCACTCCCATATTTGTTCATAGCGTGGCAGTTTAGAAAGGCAGAGAAGTCGCAGGATACGTATGCATCATTTGCTATCAGGCTTATCTGAACTTCAGATACTGAGATTTTTACCTGTTTACAACTTGAAAGGCAGAAATACAAACTACATACCTGGCAACATGATATTCTACAAAACAAAAAGAATGCTTTCTCAGCTTTGCAAATATATAAGGAAATACTGAGGGTAAATGCACCATCTAGATCAATTAGTGGTTTCAACTTAAATATCAACATGGCTTTTACAGTCAGACATGGATCTGGAATATTATTGTTGGGACTAAAAATGGAAGAAGTAAATATAACAAAAAGGACACTAATGTGGTATATGATAACAACAGCAAGAATGCTATATGCTCAAAATTGGAAACAAGATAGAATCCCAGAAGTTGGAGAATTGATAAAGAAGTTATTTTTTATGCCAGAAATGGACAAAATGACAAGGAAACTTAAAAATCTGAAGGCAGAAGAATTTTTTGCAGATTGGAAGGACTTTAAAGAATATTTAGAGAAGTACTGGGATGTGAAAGACAATTTGATTGGCTTTGATAATTATTAAGATAAAGTGAAAGAAAATAGAAAAAGATATGTAAAGATAATAGTAGAAAATAAGTTACCTATAGATGTGTAATGACAAGTTAGAGATGTGTGGAAGTATAAGATATGAACTGGTGGTTGGAACGCTGTGGGAAGCCAATAAAGGGGAGGGGAAGAAAGAGGAAAAAGGATATAGAAAGAATTTGTATTATCCTAATAAAAAATTTGTTTTTTAAAAAAGACATGGATCTGGGATGTTTGGCATGTGTGATAAATATTGTTCAAACTGCTTCCACAACTGCAGTAGAAAAGAGCAAGAGTCCAGTAGCATCTTTAAAAAGGTAAAGGTAAAGGTTCCCTTGCTCGAAAGCCAGTCGAATCCGACTCTAGGGTCGCGGTGCTCATCTCCGTTTCAAAGCCGAAGAGCCAGCGCTGTCCGAAGACGTTTCCGTGGTCATGTGGCCGGCATGACTAAACACCAAGGCGCACGGAACGCTGTTCCCTTCCCACCGAAGTGGTCCCTATATATCTACTTGCAATTTCTTGCTTTCGAACTGCTAGGTTGGCAGGAGCTGGAACTAGAGACGGGAGCTCACTCCGTCACGCGGCACACTCGGGTCTCGAACTGCTGAACTACTGACCTTCCACAGCCTGCAGTTCAGCGTCTTAACCACTTGAGCCACCGCAGCTCCAAGTAGCATCTTACAGACTGACACAATTTGTGACAGGGTAGGAGCTTTCCTGAGTCACTGCTCACTTCTTCAGACCTTCTTGATCTATCCACAATTGCAGTATTACTGACACAGTTCTGGCCACTGCACCTCAGAAAAGGTATTATAGCTCTGGGAAAAGTGCAGAAAAAGGCAACTAAAATGATTAAGAGGATGGAACTCCTTCCCTATGAAGAAAGGTTAAAGAGCTTAGGGCTCTTTAGCTTGGAGAAATGACGATTAAGGGGTAGTAGGCTTAGAGGAGGAGGAGGAAGAAGGAGATTATACGATAAATAATAATAAATAAATAATTTATACCCCGCCCTTCACTCAGTCTTAGAGCGGCCTTTCCCTTCCCCTCCCCATGACAGACACCCTGTTAGGTAGGCGGGGCTGAGAGAGCTCTTTCCAGAATTGTCCTTGAGAGAACAGCTCTGACAGAACTATGGCTTGCCCAAGGTCATCCAGCAGCTGCAAGTGGAGGGGATCAAAGGAAGTACTTCTTCACCCAAAGAGTAATTAACACGTGGAATTCACTGCTGCATATTGGTGGTGGCTACAAGCATAGACAGCCTCAAGAGGGGACTGGAGAAACATGGAGCAGAAGTCCATCAGTGGCTATTTGCCACACGATATAGATGGAACACTCTGTGTGGGGCAGTGATGCTCTGTATTCCTGGTGTTTGGGGGGGGGCACAGTGGGAGGGCTTCTGGAGTTCTGGCCCTGCTGGTGGACCTCCTGGTGGCATCTGGGTTTTGGTCACTGTGACACAGAGTATTAGACTGGGCGGGCCACTGGCCTGATCCATCATGGCTTCTCTTATGTTCTTAGGCGTGAAGGCATGATCCTTGTCAGAGCTACGGCATATTTGGTTTGTATGTGTATTATAATACGATGGGCAGCATAAGGGAGGAGAATAAGGTGGCGTGCACAGAATGCCCAATGTTGTTGTTCAGTCGCACAGTCGAGTCCGACTCTTCGCGACCCCATGGACAAGATCTCGCCAGGCCCTCCTGTCTTCCGCCGTCCTCTGAAGTTGGCTCAATTTCATGTTCATTGCATCGATGACACTGTCTAACCATCTCATCCTTTGCCGTCCCCGTCTTCTTTGACCTTCAATCTTTCCCAGCATGGGTCTTCTTCTCCAGTGAGTGCGCCCTTCTCATTTGGTGGCCAAAGTATTTGAGCTTCAGTTTCATTATCTGGCCTTCCAGGGAACAGTCAGGGTTGATTTCTTTTAGGATGGACTGATTTGATCTCCTTGCCGTCCAAGGGACTCTCAAGAGTCTTCTCCAGCACCATAGTTCAAAAGAATCTATTCTTTGGCGCTCGGCCTTCCTTATAGTCCAACTCTCGCAGCCATACATGACTACTGGGAATACCATTGCTTTGACCATGCGGACTTTTGTTGGCAGGGTGATGTCTCTACTTTTCATCATGCTTTTTAGGTTCGCCATCGCTTTCCTCCCAAGGAGCAGGCGTCTTTTAATTTCATGGCTGCTGTCACAGTCTGCGGTGATCTGGGATCCCAGGAACGTGAAGTCTGTCACTACTTCCACGACTCCCCCTTTTATTTGCCAAGGAGTGATGGGGCCGGATGCCAGGATCTTAGTTTTTTATGGACTCACATACTGTGCAGGATAGGGGAGCATGATATTCTAGGTATCATCATATGCTGGGCAGCATAAGGCAGCACAAATTGGCACAATGCATTGGAGGGTGTATTGGCAGCATGAGGTGGCATAATGTGCTGGAAGCATCAGGAGCCAGGGTACAGGGGCAGAGGTCATAAACAGGCTGCAGTGAAGCTGAGAGTCAGGGTTCCTGAGAACAGAGAGGAAAGAAGCACAGGAGAGTGACGCTCTCTCTGGGAGAGCTCCACACTTGCTGGCACGTGGTCCAGAGAGAGGAGGCAGCCTGAAGGCCTGGGCTCCACGGGGCCCCAAGGCAAAGTGATCAGTTCCTGGAGAGGAGCCAGAACCAGTCAGGAGTTGCAGCCCAGGAGGCCACTGTTCGACACAGGCTGAGGTCCTGGGCTCCAGACTGGTAAAAAAGAACTCCGATTTGAGTTCTACCTGGTGACGTACAGGAAATCATCAAGTGGCAAAAACACTGGATCAATGCCATTCAGCAGCATAATGGGAT
The DNA here is from genome assembly GCF_001447785.1 of Gekko japonicus. NCBI lineage: Eukaryota > Metazoa > Chordata > Lepidosauria > Squamata > Gekkonidae > Gekko > Gekko japonicus. Next base: position 65,509 of record NW_015160854.1, on the reverse strand, counting down.
AGCCAATGTGGTGTCTTGCATGTGCTTCGAAGTACAATAAACTAGGATGCAGGAGGCGGCACAAGGTGCCACAATAATATATGCTGGATGGCATGAAGTGGTACTATATGCTGGGCACTATAAAGCCGCATTAAACAGTAGGTCATGTACAGCAGTATATGGTGGCATAATACGCCAGGTGGCAGAGGACAACTTCATGACTGAGGGGAACCTCCACATTCAGAGGAACTAATCCAATGAATCCCAGAGCCATCAGGGGAAGGCCTCGGCCTCTCTGCCCTGCTGTTGGCCCTCCAGAGGAACTGGCTGGCTGGCTGCTTTGTGAGTCAGGATGCTGGACTAGATGGACCCCTGGTCTGATCCAGCAGGGCTCTTCTGATGTTCTTATGTTGGTGGCATAATAGGCTGAGCATCTTAGAGGTGTACTATGGCAGGCCCCAGCTGGCATAGTATGCCGGGCAGAACATTTTACAAAATTGACATTTCCCCAATGTTTTATTTTCCCAGAGAAAATGTTCCATTTCTGTTTGTTTGTTTATTTATTTATTTATACCTTGCCTTTCTTCCCAATGGGGACACAAGGTGGCTCACATCATTCTCCTCACCTCCATTTTATCCTCACAACAACCCCGTGAGGTAGGTTAGGCTGAGAGTGTGACTGGTCCAAGGTCACCCAGCGAGGTTCCTTTGCAGGCAGGGATTCAAATCTGGGTCTCCCAGATCTTAATCCACCACTCTCAATCACTAAACCACAATGGTTCTAAGGACACAATTTTTAAAACTAACAATAATGAACGGATGCCATTGCCAATACAATATTAGGCAAATTGGGCAGTTTCAAGCAGTGTTCCCTCTAAGCTGAGTTAGTGTGAGCTAGCTCACAGTTTTTTAGCCCCCGGCTCACACATTTTTGTCTTAGCTCAGGAAGGAGGGCTCCAGAGCAAACTAATTTATGCAGTAGCCAAACCGCTCGCTCACAACTTTAATGCCAGTAGCTCACAAAGCTGAATTTTTGCTCACAAGACTCCACAGCTTAGAGGGAGCATTGGTTTCAAGGGTTTTTCAGGATTGTCCGGGGAAGGGGGGGAATAAAACCACAAATCTATATAAACAGTCTAAACTTTAAAAAAAAAAGTTGCGAATTTGCCTGACTGGCAGCCCCGGTGGAGTGAAAATTAACACTATAATTCTTCTCTATACATCTCCTCTTACACAGCAGAAGGGCTACTATAATCACCATCTGATATAGGACTAACAGGTAAGTCAAGTGATGCTACAGAGAGTGACACTGAAACTGAGGCACCTCACTGACCACCACGGAAGAGAGTTAAATTTGTTTGAAATCACTGAGTGGACAACAACAGTCACTGTAATTTCTTTGTTTTCACCTATTTCTACCCATCTGAACCCTTCGGAGTGGAGTGGATCGGAAATACAAAGAAGCACAAATTAGGGCTGAGAGGTCAGGTAACTTTTTCCTTTTTCCATTTTTTAAGGTTTAGGCTTGTGGTCCCTGCAACTGGGCCTGCCTCACTGTGGCTCCACTGTCAGGTGGGCAGTTAGGGTGAAGAAATGGGAAAAATGATGTCTAGCACGCTAATGCAGAAGGGAACACACAATTCCGTCTCCTGCACTTGTTCAAGGCATCTCCAGGAAACACTCCTGTGCTTGGGACACTCAAATAGCGACAGAGGCTCCGAACAAATTCCACCAGCTCCTTTGGGAAAGAAAAAGGCCAAGCCTTTTCTTCAGATTCAGTTTTGTCTGTAATTGCAGAACTTCGACTGGGTAACTGAGCATCTGTCTCCCGCAATTCCATGCTGCAGCAGTTTAAATTCTGGTTCTAGGAGGAGGGCTACATTCCAAAACACTTTTTCATCACGCCCTTTCAATCTGTATCACCAGCTAAGCTGGAAGGAGCCTCCGCGAAGAAAGCCTGGACAAGAAAGGGCACAAGGAGGGCCCACTGTCTACAGCCAAACCCCGGTTTTACAAGTCCTTTCCTCCCAAAGCCTGCCAAACCCCAGACTTGGGTCACCTTCTGGATATTTGGGCTAGAATTTTTACCCAGGTATTGTGAAATCTTAGGTGTGCCACTTCCTAATAAAATGTTTGGACTACGGAAACTTTACGGATTATTAATCAACATAACAATTCTCACAGTCCAATCCTTGAAGTCCCCCATCATTTTCACTCAGATGGATGGGGCACCCATGGAACCTTGTACGCACGAGACTATGGCTTTGCGGTTGGGGGCGGGAGATCATTGGGAATCCAGGTCCTTCATTGTCACCCCTAAATCGCAGTTCGACTTAGTACTGGGGAGTCCCTGGTTGTTTACCCATGACCCTTACATCTTGTGGGAAGAAGGGGTTGTCAAATTTGTGTCGGCTAAGTGTGTGGATCACTGCTGGGTGGATTCGTGGGGGGACCAGCCGACCGCACAGTTCCCCTGCGGCACTTTGCAACCGGAAGAGTTAGCTTCTTTGCCTCGAGAGTATAGAGACTTGGCAAAGGTGTTTGGCGAAGAGGAAGCTAACGAATTGCCCCCTCATCGCTCGACTGACTGTGCTATTGAACTTTTGCCTGACTGTAAATTACCCAAAGGTAAAATTTATGCGATGGGGCCGGCTGAGAAAGTCGAACTGCGGAACTTTATTGATAAAAACCTAGCCCGAGGTTTCATTCGCCCGGCTTCCTCCCCTTTCGCCGCGCCTGTACTTTTCCGAAAGAAGAAGGACGGGGGGCTTAGGTTGTGCACTGACTATAGGGCTGGTTGGCCACTATGTGAGACAGGATGCTGGACTAGATCTAGTACCACTGGTCGGATCCAGCAGGGCTCTTCTTATGTTCTTATCAGGGGAAGGCCTCAGCCTCTATGCCCTGTTGTTGGTCCTCCAGAGGAGCTGGTTGGCCACTATGTGAGACAGGATGCTGGACTAGATCTAGTACCACTGGTCGGATCCAGCAGGGCTCTTCTTATGTTCTTATCAGGGGAAGGCCTCAGCCTCTATGCCCTGTTGTTGGTCCTCCAGAGGAGCTGGTTGGCCACTATGTGAGACAGGATGCTGGACTAGATCTAGTACCACTGGTCGGATCCAGCAGGGCTCTTCTTATGTTCTTATCAGGGGAAGGCCTCAGCCTCTATGCCCTGTTGTTGGTCCTCCAGAGGAGCTGGTTGGCCACTATGTGAGACAGGATGCTGGACTAGATCTAGTACCACTGGTCGGATCCAGCAGGGCTCTTCTTATGTTCTTATCAGGGGAAGGCCTCAGCCTCTATGCCCTGTTGTTGGTCCTCCAGAGGAGCTGGTTGGCCACTATGTGAGACAGGATGCTGGACTAGATCTAGTACCACTGGTCGGATCCAGCAGGGCTCTTCTTATGTTCTTATCAGGGGAAGGCCTCAGCCTCTATGCCCTGTTGTTGGTCCTCCAGAGGAGCTGGTTGGCCACTATGTGAGACAGGATGCTGGACTAGATCTAGTACCACTGGTCGGATCCAGCAGGGCTCTTCTTATGTTCTTATCAGGGGAAGGCCTCAGCCTCTATGCCCTGTTGTTGGTCCTCCAGAGGAGCTGGTTGGCCACTATGTGAGACAGGATGCTGGACTAGATCTAGTACCACTGGTCGGATCCAGCAGGGCTCTTCTTATGTTCTTATCAGGGGAAGGCCTCAGCCTCTATGCCCTGTTGTTGGTCCTCCAGAGGAGCTGGTTGGCCACTATGTGAGACAGGATGCTGGACTAGATCTAGTACCACTGGTCGGATCCAGCAGGGCTCTTCTTATGTTCTTATCAGGGGAAGGCCTCAGCCTCTATGCCCTGTTGTTGGTCCTCCAGAGGAGCTGGTTGGCCACTATGTGAGACAGGATGCTGGACTAGATCTAGTACCACTGGTCGGATCCAGCAGGGCTCTTCTTATGTTCTTATCAGGGGAAGGCCTCAGCCTCTATGCCCTGTTGTTGGTCCTCCAGAGGAGCTGGTTGGCCACTATGTGAGACAGGATGCTGGACTAGATCTAGTACCACTGGTCGGATCCAGCAGGGCTCTTCTTATGTTCTTATCAGGGGAAGGCCTCAGCCTCTATGCCCTGTTGTTGGTCCTCCAGAGGAGCTGGTTGGCCACTATGTGAGACAGGATGCTGGACTAGATCTAGTACCACTGGTCGGATCCAGCAGGGCTCTTCTTATGTTCTTATCAGGGGAAGGCCTCAGCCTCTATGCCCTGTTGTTGGTCCTCCAGAGGAGCTGGTTGGCCACTATGTGAGACAGGATGCTGGACTAGATCTAGTACCACTGGTCGGATCCAGCAGGGCTCTTCTTATGTTCTTATCAGGGGAAGGCCTCAGCCTCTATGCCCTGTTGTTGGTCCTCCAGAGGAGCTGGTTGGCCACTATGTGAGACAGGATGCTGGACTAGATCTAGTACCACTGGTCGGATCCAGCAGGGCTCTTCTTATGTTCTTATCAGGGGAAGGCCTCAGCCTCTATGCCCTGTTGTTGGTCCTCCAGAGGAGCTGGTTGGCCACTATGTGAGACAGGATGCTGGACTAGATCTAGTACCACTGGTCGGATCCAGCAGGGCTCTTCTTATGTTCTTATCAGGGGAAGGCCTCAGCCTCTATGCCCTGTTGTTGGTCCTCCAGAGGAGCTGGTTGGCCACTATGTGAGACAGGATGCTGGACTAGATGGACCACTGCTCTGATCCAGCAGGGCTCTTCTGATGTTCTTATGAAGGCCTCGGCCTCTCTGCCCTGTTGTTGACCCTCCAGAGGAACTGGTTGGCCCCTGTGTGAGACAGGATGCTGGACTAGAAGGACCACTGGTCTGATCCAGCAGGACTCTTCTTATGTTTTTATCAGGGGAAGGCCTCAGCCTCTATGCCCTGTTCTTGGCTCTCCAGAGGAGCTGGTTGGCCACTATGTGAGACAGGAGGCTGGACTAGATGGACCACTGGTCTGATCCAGCAGGGCTCTTCTGATGTTCTTAGGAAGGCCTCGGCCTCTACGCCCTGTTGTTGGCTCTCCAGAGGAACTGGTTGGCCACTGTGTGAGATATGATGCTGGACTAGAGGGACTACTGTCTGATCCAGCAGGGCTGTTTTGATGTTCTTATGACCAAGTGACTAGAAGGACAGTGGTGTCCAAAGGATGGAGTGGAAGGACTCAGGATGGCCTCCAGTCTAAAGAGAAGCTATGTGCAGACACAGCCCCGGAGAGGCAGGCCTGGCCTCCCTTTAGGATAGAAATAGATCTATTCAAGAGCAGAACAATAGCTATTCTGCTGTGGAAAGACTGAGCCACAAGGAACGGGAATCCACCTTGTTTCCAAAGGTGGGTCCAGAGAATTTCCCACCCACCACACAAACATGCTCCTGATGCCTTATGATGAACTAGCAGTGAGCCAAAGGTGCACGGGGCAGCCAGACAGTTACATGAAAAAAATGCCGAGCCGGCAAATTTGTGGAAAGGAAGGGGATGTCCCTTTCCGTGAACAGGTGAGAAAAAGGATTAGACAGTTTGTGCAGGAGCCCTGTTTGGACAAATAATAATAATTTATACAGCAAATTTCCTGCACTTTGCATAACATTACTGTGGTAGTATGGGGTTATCTAACCAGTATGGTTATCCATACATTGCAAATGCAGGACTGAGACTGAAAGAAGAAGAAGAAGAGATTGGATTTATACCCCACCCTTCACTCGGAGTCTCAAAATGGCTTGCGAACTCCTTTCCCTTCCCCTCCCCACAACAGGCACCCTGTCAGGTAGGTGGGGCTGAGAGAGCTCTTGACAGAAACTGCTCTTTTTCAAGAACAGCTCTTGTCAGAACTATGGCTCGTCCAAGGTCATCCAGCAGCGGCAAGTGGAGGCGTGGGGAATCAAACCCGGTTCTCCCAGATTAGAGTCCGCACACTTAACCACTACACCAAACTGGCTAGAGTAACTCTGAGCATAGGAGTAACTCTGAGTATAGTAGAGTGTAACTGGCACAGGACTGCACTGTTAGTAATGTTAAGTTTCACGGTTTTAGTTATGCAAATGGGCTCTAATTAGTTTTTCATACATCATTTTAATAATGATCCTTCACCGTTTCCACCAACTAACACACCAAGTCTCTTCCACAGCATTTTAATGTTTGAATGACTGCATCTTCCTCAATCTCTTCCTCAGGCCAAATGAGTTCCCCAAAGCCAATAAAACTTCTTTAGTGACAGCAATCTTACTAGGACCTACAAGAGACTAACATGTCTGCAGGTCTCTGATAGACTTGCAAGCAAGTCAGCTGCCAAAGCGTCACTCTCTCTGGCTGCTTGATCCATGTCAGAGATCCACTGACCAAACAGCTGGCTGATCTGGTTTAATAAAGGAAAACCTTAGATTCTGTAAGGTCAGTGGGCGGCTTATGTGAAGCTTAACAGGAGATGTGGTGCAGCTATACCAAAGGCATTCTAATGAGCCTTGAGCTCATGCCAGAAAAGGATAACCTTTCTTAGAGGCTTAGGTGAAATCCTCACTATAAAGTGAAACCTTTCCTATGTGTACAGTCCTCAAGGTAAAACTCAGGCGTGCAGTGCACTTGACTTCATGCAGACAATACAGATGCTACCAAACATTCAGCAGCGTAAGAGCAAATTTCTTAGAAACACGGCAAGCGAGGACGAGATCTAAAATTCAGCTGCCGTGCTTGGGGAGAAATGCTACACACAACCCAGAAATGCCAAAATCAGGACCACACTCCGATTACTACAGACTCTGACAGGAAATGGTGACGCTAAATATAGTAACAAAGTGAAGCATAAATGGAACCAGAGATGGAGGAGAACAGATATGAAGTGAGGGGGGGGTGTATATAGCAAGGTGTTAAAGACACGCATGTGAGGTTAACAAAAGGGAGAGAAGGAGCTAAGAGAGTCAAAAGGAATGGACAGGAGGCTGCCCTCTGCAGACATGGACGATTTTGGCCATTAGGCTCGCAAGAGAGCAGACAGAAGTGTTCTTAACCCCCAGAGGCAGAATAGTTTTCCTGGAGATACAGCAAAACTAGAAGCAAAGCATATTCCAGAATTTACAGGGTGAGACTTTTAGCAGTTTCATTGCACTGGCTGTGTTTGGCTGGAAAGGCTACAAAGCAGTAGGGAAGTACCCAAAGGATATACCCTGGGGCTTGCTAGAATGGCTACATTTACATCTTTACATGATTCAACAGCCAATCCTGCTAGCGGCCAAGTTTGGGATGTACAAATGGAGAAAACGGGTGACAGGATGGGTCTATTACACCGCCATGAATTCCTCAGCATCCTATTTCTGATAAACGGGGTTCACATGGACCCTTAGCAAGGATGGCTGACAAGTAAGAGACATATAGTTCAAGACAGAGGGCGGGAGGAGCTGCAGTTCAGTAAAGGAGCTGCCGCTTGGCATGGAGAAGGTCCCAGGTTCAATACCCAGCATCTCTAGTTAAAAGGACCTGGCAGAGGTCTGAAACTGTCTAAACAGAACAAAGAGTTAATTTCTACTATGCTAATGGCTGCAAAAAACTTAATCGCTTTCAATTGGAAATTGTTTAAGGTACCAAATCTATCACAATGGAGATCTAAACTGTGGGAGTTGATAGTTTCAGATAAAATCGCTATGCAATTAATAGCTTTTGACAATCCAAAAGGTGTTAATAATTTTATGGAAAAATGGTTTGTTTTTTGAATATCTTACTGCTTGTCAACCCCGATTATATGCACTACCTCAGAAATATAGAGACTTTGTGTTTTATTAACAAGTATTGTACGTATGGAGAACATTTCTCTTCTTGTTTATTAGATGCTGTTGAAAGATACTGTATACAACTAACAAGTAATACAGGATGTAAAAATATATAAAACTCAATAAAATGCTATTTTTTATTTTTTTTAAAAAAAGGACCTGGCAGTAGGTGATGTAAATGACCTTTCTCTGCCTGGGACCCTGGGGAACTGCTGCCAGTCTGAGTAGACAATCCAGACCTTGATGGACCAAGGGTCTGACTCAGGCAGTTTTGTATGTTGATGTGACTGCAGGGACCCAAAGCGGGATGCTAAGTAAAATCCCTTTATCTGAAGAGGGGGCAACCAAAATCCTCAGCGGGGTGTGAGGAAACTTGACCGGCAGTCCTTGGAATGGCAGCCGCGCTAGCAGGAGTCAGAGCCTTGATAAGGACAAATCCTGTAACTGTGAATAGGAAAAGGGGACTGAGGACACCAGTAAAGCCGGGAGACCTGGTGTGGTGTGTTGGTTAAGTGTGTCAAACTAGCATCTGGAAAACCCAGGCCTGAATCTCCACTTGTGCCACGGAAGGTCACTGGGTGACCTTGGGCCAGTCACACTCTCTCTGCTTAATCTACCTCGCAGGGTTGGCATGAGGATAAAATTGAGGAGAACAACGTTCCCATTGAGCAGGAAAGGTGGTGCATAAAAGAAGGAAATAAAATACGTGTTTATTTGGACCACCACCGCTCTGGAGTTCACCTAATGCCAACCAAGACTTCGCTGACACACTTCGCCCACACCCAGTTTTACTTCTCCTTTGGGGAACGGGTAGATATCTTCTTCCCTCTGCAGCTATTTCTGGAGATCCTGTAATGCACCACCAAGAGGAACCAACACTCCCTCCTGAGGGGCTTGCTCGCAGAGCCAAACTTCAGAGGCTGCTTATCGGAAAGACAAACACGCTTCCAAGGTTCGGTTCTAGGACAGGCGAGTCACGCGATGCTTTCTTGCCAGCCCAACCTACCTCACAAGATTGTTGTGAGGATAACGGGGAGAAGAGGAGAATGACACAAGCTGCTGGGGCCTCCATTAGGAGAGAAAAAGCGGGGTATAAATGAAATAAATCAGTAATGCTCCCTCTAAGCTGTGGAGTCTTGTGAGCAAAAATTCTACTTTGTCAGCCGCTGGCATTAAAGTTGTGAGCGAGGGATTTGGCGGCTGCGTAAATCAGTTTGCTCTGGAGCCCTCCTTCCTGAGCGAAGGCACAAATGTGTTGAGCCGGAGGCCAAAGAACTGTGAGCTGGCTCGCACTCACTCAGCTTAGAGGGAGCATTGGTAACGAGGCCGGAGAACCGATGTTAGCCCTATCACAGGGCACGCACCCTGCAACTTTATACCAGGTCAGAACACTGGATCCGCAGTACCCTCCGCTCTGCCCAAGGCCACAGAGAGCCGTCAGCCCCGTGAGCGGCGAATTACTTCACAGGAGCCGGATTCTTATCGCCTTTACTGTTTTTGCAACCGGAGCCCGTTCGCGGGGAGGGAGGGAGGGATATAAGTGTAATAATAAATAAATAAACAAACAAACAGCAAACTGTACAGAAGTGCAACCAGCCACAGGTATAAAAACAGAGAGGAAGTAGAGAGAAGAACACGGAGCAAACACAGGTAATCCAGGAATGGAGGAAGAAGAGTCGGGCAGGTCAAAACAGAGGCTCGGCCCCTGCTTGGGGAGAAGACCCCCCCCCAGGGGCATTTTACACTCGATTGGTGTGCTCCGCGACAATCCCCCCACCAATTCACCTGCGGAGAAAGAGAGGGAGGGAGGGAGGGAGGGGAGGAGACGACAGACAGCCACAGACAGTAGCCACGCATAACCCCCTGGAGCAAAACCAGCCAGCTCCTCCATCTTTTTGCTGTTTCCCCCACGCCCTTCACGACTGGAGACGGCTTCCCACGAGGTCCAGAACCCGAGTCCGGGGCTCCAGACGTCGTCCTGGTGGTGGTGGGGGGAGAGAAGAAAAGCGGGAGAAACTGGAGGGGGGGGCGGCGGCCGGGGCGCGCTCTGCATGCGCCTGCGGGAAGCACGCAGACACGCGCGCCCTCATGCAGACGGACACGCGTGTCGGCGCGCGCATATATATAGATACACACACACACACACTGACATATATATCTATAACTATATCTATAACTATAACTATACATATATATCTATATCTATATCTAGAACTATATATATATA
>NW_015160854.1:15533-55032 GCF_001447785.1 Gekko japonicus | reverse complement strand
GGAGGGGGGCGTGGCCGAAAGGGGGTGTGTCTGGAGAGAGCGTCAGGGGCGGGAGCCCGGGCCACCACCCGCCTCTCCCTCGAGTGCGCCTGCGCAGACGGGGGCGCCCTTTGGCCGTTGCCAACTCGAGCCCGGGGATTCCTGTAGATTTGAGGGTGAGACCTGCATAGAAAGGGTTTTTTGGTTTTTTTTAATTGGAATAGTTTCTACCCCGCCGTTCTCCCTCCTGGGGGACCCAAACCAGTTTACATCCTCCTCCTCTATTTTATCCTTTCGACAGCCCTGTGAGGTAGGCTGCGCCGAGAGTGTGCATAATTCTATTGAGTATTTCCTCCATACCCTGCTTTTTATCGCCAAATGGGGACCCAAAGCGGCCTCCGCCGTTCTCTCCTTTCTTTCATTTTACCCGCACAACAACCCTAGGAGGTAGGTTAGGCTGAGAGGATGTATAATTCTACTATTTATTCATTGATACCAACCCCCACCTTCCTCCAAAATGGGGACCCAAATCGGCTTTCCTCATTCTACTCCATTTCATCCTCACAACAACCCTGTGAGGTAGGTGAGCCTGAGAGTGTGTGATTGGCTCAAGTCGGGATTCCAACTCTGGTCTTCAAGATGTTAGTCTGACACGCTTAAACACTTCACCACAGGGGCCAGTTTGATGTAGTGGTTAGGAGCACGGGCTGTGAGAACTGGGTTCCATTCCCCATTCCCCCACATACAGCTGCTGGGGTGACCTTGGGTCAGTCACAAGTTCTCTCGGAGCTGTTCTCCCAAGGGCAGTCCTTGAGGGAGCTCTCTCAGCCCCATCTACCTCACAGACAGGGCGTCTGTTGTGGGGAGGGGAAGGTAAGCTGCTCTGAGTCTCCTTCGGGTAGTGAAGGGAGGGGTATAAATCCATTATCTCTTCCTCCACCATCATAGGAGGATTTCACCTGGAATCTATGGTGTACCGGAAAGCCTGCCCTCGGACGCTGCTTCTTCCAAGGGAACTATTTTCTGCAAGCTGGAGATCAGTTGTAATTCCAGGAAACAAGCAACATAAGAACATAAGAGCCGCCAATGTTGGATCAGGCCAAAGGCCCATCCAGTCCAACACTCTGTGTCACACAGCGGCCAGAAATACCAGGGGCCCTCAGGAGGTCCACCAGTGGGGCCAGGACATTAGAAGCCCTCCCACTGTTGACCCCCCGAAGCACCAAGATGACAGAGCATCACTTGCCCCAGAGTCCCTATCTATCCCTTGTGGCTAACAGCCACTGATGGACCTCTGCTCCATATGCTTATCTAATTCCCTTTTGCAGCCGTCCATGCTTGTAGCCGCCACCATCTCCTGTGGCCGTGAATTCCACGTGTTCATCACTCTTTGGGTGAAGAAGTACTTCCTCTTATCCGTTCTAACCCGACCGCTCAGCAATTGGGAGAAAGGCAGAAAAGGACCTCTCTCCCTACCTGCTCTATCCCATGCATATAATCTTAGAAACCTCAATCATGTCACCCCTCAGTCGTCGTTTCTCAAAGCTAAAGAGCCCTAAGCGCCTTAACCTTTCCTCATAGGGAAAGTGTTCCAGCAACACAGCAAGGAGGTACACCTTGTGGTGGGGAGTTCCAGAAGTTAATTATGAGTTCTGGGAAGTGCTTCCCTTTGGCCCAGAAGATGATGAAACTTTCTGAGTGATCCTGACAGGTGTGTGTGTGTGTGTGTGTGTGTGGGGAGCTTGTCTCCCTACCAGATTGACATTCAGAGCAGAGACTCAAGATGGGTAACATTCATTCATCAGTGTGTCCGCACACCAGTGTGGTGTAATGGTTAGGGTTACATTCTTATATTTGCTGCCAGAGGATGTAGTGATGGGCACAGGCATAAACGGCTTTAGAAGGAGATTAGAGAGATTCATGGACGAGAGGTCGAGCCGTGGCTACTAGCCATAGTGACTAAAAGAAACCTCCACATTCAGAGGCACTAGTCCTCGGAATCCCAGAGCCCGGAGGCAACATCTGGGGAAGGCCTCAGCCTCTGGGCCCTATCCTTGGCCCTCCAGAGGAACTGGTTGGCCACTCTGTGAGACAGGATGCTGGACTAGAGGGACCACTGGCCTGATCCAGCAGGGCTCTTCTTAGTGTTAGACTAGGATCTGGAAGACACAGGTTCCAATCAGTGTTCCCGCCAGCTCACAGTTTTTTTGCCTCCGGCTCAGAGATTTTTTTTGTCTTAGCCCAGGAAGGAGGGCTCCAGAGCAAACTAGACGTTTGGCTCCAGAGCAGTAGCCAAATCGCTGACTCACAACTTTAATGCCAGCAGCTCACGAAGTAGAATTTTTGCTCACAAGGCTCCACAGCTTAGAGGGAGCATCGGTTCCAGTCTCTGCTCTGACAAAGTAGCATGCTGGGTGGCCATTGGAGCAGGGATCCATGAGTGGCTACTAGCCACAAGATGTCGGTAACTCACCTATGGTAGTGATGCTTTATATTCTTAGTGCTTGGGGAGCCACAGTGGGAGGGCTTCTGGAGTTCTGGCTCCACTGGTGGACCTCCTGATGGCCCCTTGACACAGAGTGCTGGATTGGATGGGCCATTGGCCTGATCCAACATGGCTTCTCTTATGTTCTTATACTCTGCAGTCTTGGTGGGAGGGCTTCTGGAGTTTGGCCCTGGTGGTGGAGCTCCTGATGGCACCTGGGTTTTGGCCACTGTGTGACACAGAGTGTTGGACTGGATGGGCCATTGGACTGCCAACATGGCTTCTTTTATGTTCTTATGTCTGGGGCGGTGATGTTGTGTCTTCTTGGTGCTTGGAGGTGCAACAGTGGGAGGGCTTCTGGAGTTCTGGCCCCGCTGGTGGACCTCCTGATGGAACCTGGGTTTTGGCCACTGTGTGACAGAGTGTTGGACTGGATGGGCCATTGGACTGATCCAACATGGCTTCTTTTATGTTCTTATGTCTGGGGTGGTGATGCTCTGTCTTCTTGGTGCTTGGAGGTGCAACAGTGGGAGGGCTTCTGGAGTTCTGGCCCTGCTGGTGGACCTCCTGTTGGCCCCTGGGTTTTGGCCACTGTGTGACAGAGTGTTGGACTGGATGGGCCATTGGCCTGATCCAACATGGCCTCTCTTATGTTCCTATGGCAGGTCACATACTCTCAGCCTAACTTTCCTCACCGGATAAAACAGGGAATAACGTGAGCCACTCTGTATCCCCAATGGGAAGAAAAACAGGGTATAAACGAGGCAAATGATCAAAATCTATGCACCACCTGTTGAGTATAAATGCACTGCGCCAGCCCTTTCCTGCTCTTCTGCCAACATTCTGCCCGACTGAATTCCCACTAGCATACTGCAGGACTGCCACGACGAAGGAGGTGCACTGAAAATTGTGGCTGGGGTGACGTGTTGCACATTGGAAGGACCCGCAGCCCATGGGTCCCATGCGTTAAGTGTCGGCTTCAGGCCCCAGCCCTAGATTGGAAAGGAAAGGGTCTTGAATAGCAAAGGCTGTGGAAGAGCCTTTGGAGAGCGAGGTTAGGCTATATGGGCAGAGAACGCTGAGCCCATCGCACAGGACGTGGCCCTAAGTGAGGTGCAGTGGGAACCGAACCGACCTATGAAAAACCAGGAATGACTCCTTCAACACGGTGTGAATTCGTCAGGCTCACTCACTGCCGGCTCCTGTGCAGTGAAAGAAAAACATCCCTATTGAAAGAAAAGGACTTCCGCTCTAGCCAAAGGGGCTGACCGAGAGGCAGTGTGGGGCAGCGGACAGAGTGTTGGACTAGGAACTGGGAGACCCAGGTTCAAATTCCCCCTCTGCCATAAAAGCCTGCTGGGCGACCTTGGGCCAGTCACACCCTCTAAGCCTAGCCTACCACACAGGGGTGTTGTGAGGATGAAATGGAGAACAATGTAAGTGGCTTTGGGGTCCCATTGGGGATAAGGGCAGTGTATAAATGAAATAGATAAAAATATGTATTCATTTGGACTTACACTGAAGAATGGTTGGATTTATACCCCACCCTTCACTTGGAGTCTCAGAGCAGCTTAGAATCACCTTCCCTTCCCCTCCCCACAACAGACACCCTGTAAGGTAGGTGGGGGCTGAGAGAGCTCTGAGAGAACTGCACTTAAGAGAACAGCCCTGAGAGAACTTGTGACTGGCCCAAGGTCACCCAGCTGGCTGCATGTGGAAAAGTGGGGAATCAAACTTGGTTCTCCAGATTAGAAGAAAAAGAGATTGGATGTATACCCCGCCCTTCACTAGGGAGCCTCAGAGCGTCTTACAATCTCCTTTCTATTCCCCTCCCCACAACAGACACCCTGTGAGGTAGGTGGGGCTGAGAGAGCTCTTGACAGAAACTACTCTTTCAAGAACAGCTCTGGGAGAACTTGTGACTGGCCCAAGGTCACCCTGCTGGTGGCATGTGGAAGAGTAGGGAATCAAGGCAGAACTTTTCAGGGAACATTCCAGTAACACAATGTTGAACAATAACTCCCTATCAGTCTCTGAAACCTTCCTGCAAAGAGCAGGCAGAATTACACAACACTGATCCCCACAATTCCTCCTCATCCTGTAGTTGCATTGTAAAAACCTCACAAACATATGAGGCCACCATTTTTAATCAGTCTTGAAACAGAAAAAGCAGAGGAGCAGGAGATGGAGATTGGAGTTATATCCTGCCCTTCACTTGGGAGTCTCAGAGCAGCTTACAATCTCCTTCCCTTCTTCTCCCCACAACAGACACCCTGTGAGGTTGGCGGGGCTGAGAGAGCTCTTTCAAGAACAGCTCTGGGAGAACTTGTGACTGACCCAAGGTCACCCAGCTGGCTGCATGTGGAAGAGTAGGGAATCAAACCCGGTTCTCCAGATTAGAAGAAAAAGAGATTGGATTTATACCCTGCCCTTCAGTAGGGAGTCTCAGAGCAGCTTACAATCTCCTTCCCTTCCTCTCCCCACAACAGACACCCTGTGAGGTAGGTGGGGCTGAGAGGGCTCTTTCGAGCACTGTGACTGACCCAAGGTCACCCAGCTGGCTGCATGTGGAGAAGTGGGGAATCAAACCCGGTTCTCCTAGATTAGAGTCTGCCGCTCTTAACCATTACGGGCTTGTGAGTTCTGCAGAAGTCAACCCCTTGTGTTCACCTGTGCTGACAGAGACTGCGTGGTTCGCCCACACTCAGTTCTCCTTCTCCTTTGGGGAGTATGCAGAGATCTCCCCCCACCCCCCCGTAGCGATTTACGGACCATCTGCCAGCGCACCCCCAAGAATCACCAACGCTCCCTCCCGAGGGCTCGCTAACAGAGCCAAACTTCAGAGGCTGTTTATCAAAAGAAGACGACGTCCAAGGTTCAGTTCGGGAGAGGCGAGTAATGTGATGTTCTGGGGCATATGCAGAGTGCCTCTTTTTCACGCTCAGTAACTGCTGTAGTGGGGTCTTCAACCTGGGAGCACCATTGGCACCCATCAACACCTTTCCTGGAGTCTGCCAAGTGTTTCTGTAAGGTGGGTGGGGCTTTTGCCCAGGTAGGCTTCCTTTTGGGCACTAGAGATCTGATTTGGCTGTGCAGTGTTTTTTTTAAAAAACATTGCTTTGGCAGCCGCTGCCGAAGGAGGTGGCGGCTGGATTTATACCCCGCCCTTCACTACCCGAAGGGGTCACAGAGCAGTTTACAATCCCCTCCCCACAACAGAGGAGCTGCGGTGGCTCAAGTGGTTAAGACGCTGAACTGTAGGCTGTGGAAGGTCAGTAGTTCAGCAGTTCGAGACCCAAGTGTGCCACATGATGGAGTGAGCTCCCGTCTCTAGTTCCAGCTCCTGCCAACCTAGCAGTTCGAAAGCAAGAAATTGCAAGTAGATAAATAGGTACCACTTTGGTGGGAAGGTCACAGCGTTCTGTGCGCCTTGGTGTTCAGTCATGCCAGCCACATGACCATGGAAATGTCTTCGGACAGCGCTGGCTCTTCGGCTTTGAAACGGAGATGAGCACCGCAACCCTAGAGTCGGACTCGACTGGCTTTCGAGCAAGGGAACCTTTACCTTTACCCCACAACAGACACCCTGTGAGGTAGGGTGGGCTGAGAGAGCTCTCTCGAGGACTGCCCTTGAGCAAACAGCTCTGAGAGAACTTGTGACTGGCCCAAGGTCACACCAGCGGCTGCATGTGGAAGAGTGGGGAATCAAACCCCTTGTCCCCCAGATTAGAGTCCGCGCTCCTAACCACTACAGCAAACCGCACAAGCATCTTCACCATGTGACTGAAGGTAAGCTGTGGCAGCTCTTTTGTGGACTGCTCCGCCTCCATTGGCGGCCATTTTGCGTCAGCGCCCACCATGCTGTGTCAGAATTCCAAAGGTGCCAGAATTCCTTAAATGGTCCGGGAATCTCTGTGCAACAGGTACGACCTGCACGATGGTCCCTCTGTTTTTAGTAGATGAAGCAGCTGAGAATATGGCCTCTGCTACAAACTCACTCTGAAGCCTCGACCATGCCACTCTCAGACTGAGCCCCCCTATAGGGGGTTTGGTGCACAGAAAACAGCATGCATTACGGTTAAGAAGAGATTGGATTCAGGGCCGGCCCCAGCTTATTTTGCACCCTAGGTGAGGATCCCTTCTGGTGCCCCCCCCCCATGTGCCCACCATGGCTCGGACCCGTTAATTGGATCTGTACCCCGGACCAATGTTCCCTCTAAGCTGTGGAGTCCTGTGAGCAGAAATTCTACTTTGTGAGCTACGGGCATTAAAGTTGTGAGCAGGTAGTTTGGCTGCTGCATAAAATTAGTTTGCTCTGAAGCCATCTTTCCTGAGCTAAGACAAAAATGTGTGAGCTGGAGGCTAAAAAACTGTGAGCTAGCTCACACTAACTCAGCTTAGAGGGAACACTGCGCCGGGCCTCCCGTTCCCCTGGCACCCATGCTCTTAACACTCACTTTTGCTTTTGTAACTTTGCCTGCTTTGCACATCTGGCTTCCACCAAGGAAGACTCTGCAAAGAAAGGCACTCGCAGTCGCAAACAACCTCTGCTTCCCACTTGCCTTGACAGTTCCTTGCTGGGGTTGCCATAAGTCAGCTGCAACTTGAGTGTCCTTGTGTAATAGCCCCCCTACTTAGATTCTTCTTTGACTCAGCTGAGTGACCCTTCTGTGCCCAGAGGGCTAAGTTCTTTGGTGGAATTGGTGTTGGTATCATCAGAAAGATCATAACATGTTTAAAACTCAGTAGTGTTTGCAGCTGAACCAGGACAGCGGGGTGTGTGTGTCAGTTTGGTGCCCCTAAGGGCCGGCGCGCTCTAGGCGAGCGCCTAGTTTGCCTAGTGAGTGAGCCGGCCCTGAGATTGATACCCTGCCCTTCACTACCTGAAGGAGTCTCAGAGTGGCTTACAAACCCCTTTTCCCTTCTCCCCACAACAGACACCCCGTGAGGTAGAACAAATTTAGAGTCCAGTCAGGCACCTTTAAGACCAACAAAGGTTTATTCAAGATTTCGTGTGCACACACGCTTTTTCAAATACATTGGAAAGCTCACCCCTTGAATGAACCTTTGTTGGTCTTAAAAGGTGCCACCAGACTCTACATTTATTCTACGGCTTCAGACCAACACGGCTGATCACCGGAACCCTGTGAGGTCGGCGGGGCCGTGAGAGCTTTCGAGAACTGCTCTTTCCAGAACAGCTCTGAGAGAACTTCTGATTGACCCAAGGTCAAGCCAGCCGCTGCATGTGGAGGAGTGGGGAATCAGAATCTGTGGTCCTAACCACTACACCAAACCGACTCTCTCAAGAGTTTCGGAATAGGAGCTGGAAAGCCCGGGTTCCAAACCGCACTGAGCCCTGAAACTCACCGAGTGACTTTGGACTGGCACCCTCTCTCGCAGCCTAAACTCCGGGCTCCTCCAGATTTTTTTCCAGCCTGTGGGCACCTTTGGAACTCTGACATAGCTGACTGGGCACAGCCCCAAAATGGACGCCGTGGCTTCCCTTCAGGGACACAAGTCAGGATAGCCTCATGCTGTGCGGGCAGCTGATGCCAAAGTAACTTTAAAAGAAAATCCGCCTAGCCAATTCAATCTCCAGTGATCAAGCAGAAGGCACTGTCCGCTTCCTGAAAACCACTGGGTGGGCATGAAGAAAGGTGTCAGCAGGTACCCTGACGCCCACAGGCGCCACGTTGGGGACCTCCGGCCTAACCTATCCCAAAGGAGTGTTATATGCGAGACCGAAGGGCAGGCTCAAATTGTAGAGGCAGATCTTTTCTTGTGTGATTGGCAAGGATGGCACTGCAGGTACAACAGGTTCCAGGGCCGCCTCTTCCCGTTTTAGAAACTCAGCGACGTTAATCTTCCCAGCCGAGGCAAAACATTTCAGCGCCGCGAGCCAAGATGCTTCCCAGATTTCACTTGCCCTTTTCCACACACACTCAGAGCAGTAAATATAGGTCACGCTGTGGCCCACAGGCTGGATCGCGGCCAATCAGCGGAGACTCGACTGCCCGAACTTGCTGAGAAGCACAAATGCATCGTGTTTCTACAACTCACAGCGCGTGATTCACATGTGTGAGCCCCCGGGCAGGGCAAAAAGCTCGCTCACACTCTCCACACTTCCGTGGCTTCTGATTGAAAGGCGGCCGCCGCAGAGTCCGGTGCCAACAAGTCACCGTGCCGGCACCAAGACCTGGGGCTGAGAGAAGTTTTGCCTCGCCCGCAGCACACACGAGCCAAGTCAGTTGTGCATGATCTGTGTTGGCGTCTTCGTCGCCAGCGTTCGCTTCTGTTGCTTGTGGCTCTTGTGGGAAGGTAGGCCGACGGTGCTGAGCGCTCAGCGTCTGTTTTAAGTGGGAGAGCGGGCTCTGTCGGAAGAATCAGAGCTTGGAAAAGCCAGCCTCTGGGAAAAGGCTCTGTAGAGGAAGGGTGAAGACGACGATCGGGGGCCTGGAGACCAACCCGCACGAGGAACGTCTGAGGGACTTGGAAACGTCCAGTTTGGAGAAGAGGAGGTGTGGGGGGGACATGATCAGTGCTCCCTCTAAGCTGTGGAGTCTTGGGAGCATACATTCTACTTTGTGAGCGACTGGGATTAAAGTTGCCAGTGAGCGATTTGACTGCTGCAGAAATTAGTTTGCTCTGGAGCCCTCCTTCCTGAGCGAATACAAAAAATTTGTGAGCCAGGGACTAGAACACTGAGCTATCTCACACTAACTCAGCTTAGAGGGAACACTGCCACCGACGAATGCTCCCTCTAAGCTGTGGAGACTCAAACTTTGTTCTGCTGCTTCAGGCCAACAGGGCTGACCCGCCTGAATTTTTCTTCTAAGTTAAAGAGCCCGCCTTAGAATAAGATCAGCTAGTGCCTGGACAGAGGAAGTGTGTGCTCACCCTTTTCTTTGGGGATCCCTTGATCAATCTGTTGCTGAGCTGAGTATGTGCGTGGGTGTTTTTCTTCTTAATAAATGCTTTATAATTACTGATGTCGGCAGTTGTTCTCTGCACCATATAAACTTCCAGCATTTGAGCATGCGATTTAAAACGGGTGCCAGGGGATGGGGGGGGGGGGCAAGTCTGTCAGCAAACTGCCAATTCAAGTGCCGTAATCAGTGTCCCCCCCCCCAACAGCCAAAATACCAGGTAGCAGGAAACACCTGCATGAGGCCATAATGCGACAACACAGGAAAAGACAAAGAAGAGGAGATTGGTTTTATACCCCGCCCTTTGCTACCCGAAGGAGTCTCAGAGCGGTTTACGAACTCCTTCCCCTCCCCACGACAGACACCCTGTGAGGTAGGTGGGGCTGAGAGAGCTCTTCCAAGGACTGCTCCTGAGAGAACAGCTCTGAGAGAACTTGTGACTGACTCAAGGTCACACCAGCAGCTGCCATGTGGAGGGGTAGGGAGTCAAACCCGGTTCTCCCAGATTAGAGTCTGCGCTCTTAACCACTACATCAAACTGGCTCTCAAAGGACGCTGGTCTGTGCGGCTGTTCTGCCAGAGGCTGGTCCCTCTAGAGGACCTGTGTGGAACATGAAGGCCTCTATTTAAAACTCTGGGGTGCCTTAAGGGTGGTGTGAGACCTATCCAAGGTCTCAGAGGCCAGCAGCACTCTCCAATGAAAACACCGGCCCTTCTGCCTTAATAGGGCGTCTTCTACGCCTCTCTTCTTCGACCCGTGCTCTTCTCGCTAGACACTAAATAACCCAGAGGCTGAACTCTTCTGTGGCCTGCTTATAGAAAAGAGTTCACAGCCGTTCAGAGCAGGCAGTTTGACGCCCTTCACCGGGCAGGGCAGCGGACCATCTGATCGATATGGCGGGCTTCACATCTGCTGATTAATAGATGAAGGCCTTTTTCCAAGGGGAGGGGGGGATGCTTGTACGAGCTCAGCACTTTTCCCCCCTTGCTTCCTGTGCTGTGCTTTTACGGAGGAAGTTATTGATTTCGAAACAAGGACAGCGTTCCAGACGACGATACACGAATAATACAGATTATGACACATATCCCAGAAATGCACTGCGTCAAGATTTGATTTAGCATCCTGATCGGACTCTCATTTGCTGGAGGACCATTTTGAGGTCAGCAAGGGGTGAGGGGTCAGGGTCTTCCCCCACCCCTGCCAGCAAGGACGTGTGTGTCTGATTGCAGCTTGATCTCTATTAGTACAGTTTCGGGGAAAGAGTGCGGCATTATGGCTGTGAAAATGATGGTACTTGGGAGGGGAATGCTTGGTGTTGTGGTTAAGAGTGCGGACTCTAATATGGGAGAACCGGGTTTGATTCCTCACTCCTCCACATGCAGCTGCTGGTGTGACCTTGGGTCAGACCCAAGTTCTTTCAGAGCTGTTCTCTCAAGGGCAGTTCTCGAGAGAGCTCTCTCAGCCCCACCTACCTCACAGGATATCTGTTGTGGGGAGGGAAAGCGAAAGGAGACTGTAAACCACTCTGAGGGAAGGGCAGGTGTCATGATCTGGGCTGTGCCACCAGAGGCCTACTAGGCCCAGGGAGCCTAGCTAGCAGTAAGGGAGGCTGGGCCTACAAACCCCAGAAAGCCTTTGGAAGTTTTGGTGCCGATTTTGGCCAATAGGGAAGAAGAGGGCTGGGGAATAAAAGAACTGGTGCAAGAGGAAAAGGCTGTTCTTCTTCCCAGGGAGCAGGGCCAGAAGAGAGGCTGCTGTGGGGAAGAAACTCTCATCCTGAGGGAAGGGTGAGTAGTCTAAGGCCACTTGAGATAGTGAGCTAGGGACAGTATATATTTAGACGCGTTAGGGCATTTGATTTCTTTTCTTTTCACCCACTTACTGTTATTATTCCTGCACCTTGTTTGTTTGACCTCCTGTAAAAATAAACCTTTTTCTTGTTGTACTCTGCCTGGTCCTCACGCCTATTATTCAGCCAAAAGGGAGGTCTGAAGGTCTTGGGAGGGTCCTCTGGGCCTTCTCAAGGAATCCTAAATTCAGAGTGGTGGCAGCGTCAGGTGACACCCCACCTGAGCCATGACAGCAGGGTATAAATCCAATCTCCTCTTCTTCTCGTTTTTACTTCTTGTTCCCTTTAGTGGGGGGAGGGGGAAATGAAGCTTTTATAAATGCCAGGATGTCTCAGTATATGAATAATAATGTTGCCGCGGGAAGCAAGAAGGTATTTCCCACCCTGTCCACAGACAGCCCAAGGACATGTATACCGATGAGGGTTTAAACAAGTTTTATTTTACTGTTTTAAGGGGAGAGGGGAAGAAAAAGTATTAAATGGTATAAAATAAGAAACGCGCCCTCTTTCCGACCTGCCAAAGCAAACCGGTTTGGCATAACTCGCAATACGAGAACACAGTTGACTCTGTGCTCAAGTGGGGCTTGCGTCAAAGGCCTGCGTTTCCAGATCTGAGTTTTTTGTAACGCGGCAACACGCTCCCTCCTGGCAGGCGCACCGCCAAGCAGCTTACTGGTGTGAACGCAGACACTTGAGAGGGAAAAAAAAAGACACAATCAAGGGAATAAGTTTGTTTCTCGTGTCACCCGTCAAGCCCCCAGCGTCCCCATGCAGATCGTCCTTCCATCAGCCGCCCGGTGACGTTTACACCGGCTTGTAGTCCAGCTTCGACTCCAGCTTCTTGGAATCCGCCACTTTCCGCACTGCCTTCATGAAGTCCTCCTGGACCACAAAGTCGTGGTCTGCTCGGATAGCAAACATCCCTGCAAGGACAGAGAAGGGGCCGTCTGGGGTTTTGCCTTCAGTTCTAACAAGCTTTGCAGCACTGTCGCAGTCCTGGACCTCAGAAGGGCAAGGCTTCTTTTAACTGCATAATGGCCACTGGAATTTCATGGCCATGCCTGGCTCCTTCCGTAGCCAGCTGCTGAAACGCCTGGCTGCTTCCCGAAAGGGCTACCCTGGGTGGGGTGGTGGGTGCAGGCACGGTTTTCCCCAACTGCCTGGTGATGTACTCACAGGCCATGTTTCCGTACTGGCACCCAGGAGATCCACAGGGCTGAATCCTGCAGACCCATTCTGCTAGTGAAAGGGGGCGCGACGAAGCAAGCCGGTGGGGTGCCTCTGAGCACATCCTTAGGATGGATTCCCGCCTACCCAGCCCAGCGGAAGGAGGGAGGGCGGTCAGGGAGAGAAAAAGGCGGCAGCTGGGGTCAGGATGATGCAGGGCTTTTGGTGGGGGCGGGAGGGCCGGGCGCAGTTCGTCACCCAGAAAATTGGCCCACCCTAGGCGAATGTCTAGTTTGCCTAGTGAGTGGGCTGGGCCTGTACAGGGGTCCCTAATACAGTGCCCGTGGGCACCACGGCACCTACCGACCCCTTTCTTGGCACCCACAAAGCATTTTTGAAACTTGGGTGGGGGCTCTTACCCAGCAGGGCTTCTGATTGGCTACGCAAATCAGAACAGCATTGTTTTAGAGGCAGCTGCCACCACAGTGCTTGTTTTACTCTCTCGCACTGCTCTTTCCCAGAGTGTTTTTTAATTACCCCTCTTCTCCCTGACACTTGGGGTCCCTCTGGCTGTGGCCCTGCTTGGCTGTGGCCCATCGCCCTGTGAACACGTGGATTCCAAAGACGCCCACAGGTTCAAACAGGAGGGGGACGCCTGCTCTGTTACAAGATCCCCCCCCCAAAGGGAAACCGGATCTACATGACCCAAACCCACTAATTGCTAAGTTGCTGTCTAAAGAGCACTTATCATACAGGAACGGGGTGCCTGGGGTGGAGAGAGTTGACAAAGAGACATTTCTCTCCCTCTCCCGAAAAACTGGGACTCGAGGGCATCCAAGGAAGCTGATGAGCAGTAGGTCCAGGGCGGACAAAAGGAAATACTACATTACACAGAGAGTGATTAAAATGTAGTATTCGATGCCAGAAAGGGTGTGGTGATGGCCACAGGAATAAACAGCTTTAAAATGGGATCAGATAGATTCATGGAGAATAAGTCTATATAAAAAAAAAAATTACGGAAAACAGGAGAGCATCGCAGTCACATCCTGCTCCTTACCTGCTTCAGTACAGACATTTCTCAGATCGGCGCCGTTAAAACCATCAGACAGCTTCACAATTGCTTCGTAATCTGTTGACAAAAGGAAGGACCGCCGGTTAATCAGAGCGGCACGCTTCAAACGGCAAGCGGCGCCTGTGGCAAAAACTGTAACGCGGGGCTTGGACCCCCGGATCTGCGAGATGGTCTCTCCCCCCTGTGCTCCGCCACGACGGCTTCACTCATCCAAGCAGGGTCCTTCTGAAGGCGCCACTGTGCGAATGGGCAAAATCAACAAGTGCCCGTACGCGTGGCCTTCTCCGTTGTGGCCCCCACCTTGTGGAATGGCCTCCCCGAGGAGATCAGGAGGGCTCCCCCTGTTCCTGGCTTTCTGCAGACTATGCAAAACCGAATTATTCGAGAGGGCTTTTCTACACAGGCATCAGGGCAGCACTGTCCAAAAGGCTTCACAAAGCACCATGGACAAATGATTAGGAACTGTGGTCTATACCACTCTGCATAGCTTGCTATGGGTTGGCTCCCATTGTGTCATTGCATCATTTAATGCAGGGGTGTCGAACTCCTTTCTTACGCCGGCCGGATCTGACATAAATGAGACCTTGTTGGGCCAGGCCATGTGTGTCATAAAATGTAATGCTAGGCAGGGGTCATTTCCTGCAGGAGCGCACAGGAGCGGAGCTCCGGCAGTAAAGAGCCCAGGGGGCGGGTACATGCAACAAGCCCCACCCCCTGCTCCCAGCAGCCCTCAGTCAGAGCAAGAAGCAGCCAGGTAAGTTACAGAGCCTCCCCCCAGCCCTCCGGTCCAAAACAGTCCAGTGGCACCTTTAAGACCAAGTTTTATTCAGGTACAAGCTCTCCCTCCTCTGCGAGGACAGATCTGCACATTCTCCCCCCCCCCAATAGTTAGCAATCCACAACAGTCCAGTGAAGCCTGAGCGGTGGGTGTAGCCTTCTGACACACGTCCGGTGATGTCAGGGGGTGTGGCATATGCAAATGAGTTATGCTAATGAGCACCTGCACCTCTTTTTCTACAAAATGACCCCTGACAGGTAGATTTTTTTTACTTAAAATAAAAAAACATGCTTAAAACATTAGTTCTGTAAGCTGCAAACCTACTTTTGATTTACTGACGTTCCCCACAGAAATCTCATGCTCAGAGTTCTGAGTCTAGGGCCCAGGTTAAAACATGAAGTGGCTGAGCGATTGAGAGAGTCTGGCGAAGCAAGCTATGATGCAGCAGCAGAACTGGAAGCAGAAGATGGCCAGTTCCACTGCGGGCCTGATGGAAGCCCGCCGGGGGCCTGATCCGGCCCCCCGGGCTGCATGTTTGACACCCCTGATTTAATGTCTCATGTTAACTCTTGTATGCTTTGCTTTGGTTCTTATTTATTTTTGAAATTTATAGTCTGCCCTCCCTGCGGATCACAGCAAGTTCGGCCCATTTGGCAACACAAACATAATAATCAATCAAAACAGCATTTAAAAACAATCTGCACTGATACTGGTGCCGCTGGACTCTGAGTCTGCTCAACCCGGGCTGCATAGAGGTGGCAACTTCAGCAGGGGAGGACGAACTTGTTTTTCCTGGACGCCCACTGCCTCGGCCAAAGGCCTGGCGGAACAGCTCCATTTTGCAGGCCCTGCGGAACGGCAAAAGATACCGCAGGGCCGTGATCCCACGCCGGGAGCACGTTCCGCCAGAGCAGAAAAAGCCCCAGCCCTGGTCGGGGCTAAACGGGTGGCCCACAGGCCACGGACAAGCAGCAGATCTTGCTCTATGACCCATATCCTATGTCACTGGTTACTGACTGTCTCAGCTTGTCAACTGTCTTGACTCTTGCTGTGTAAACCACCTTAAGATGCAGGGAGAAAATAAATAACTATGGGATGCTAAACAAATGTGTTTCGAGCATGCAGAGTGACTCGTAGCCAGCTCCCAAATGAGGTCCAAGGTAGTGTTCCTTGGCCACGCAGGGTCTGATCAGACAAGCGGGGAATGGAGCTTGCCAGCTTTTTTATATGAATTACTGTCTCCTGCCAACAACCCAAGCCATCGGGGGATAAAGGGCAAGGCCTGAACCCGGGAGATGTGGGTTCAAACCTTGGCTGAGCCCAGGAAGCAACTCTGGGTCGCTTGGGACCTATGCTCACTCCAAGCTGTGGAGTCCTGTGAGTGAAAACTCCGCTGTGTGAACTCATGGCACCAAGGTTGTGAGCGAGCAGATTTGGCCACTGCATAAATTAGTTTGCTCTGGAGCCATCCTTCCTGAGTGAAGACAAAAATCTGTGAGCCGGAGCAGGGGTCATTTCCTGCAGGAGCACACAGGAGCGGAGCTCCAGCAGTAAGAAGCCCAGGGGGCGGGCACATGCAACAAGCCCCGCTCCCTGCTCCCAGCAGCCCTCAGTCAGGCCACGAGGAGCAAGCAGCCAGGTAAGTTGCACAGCCTCCCCCTCCCCCAGCCCGCCTTCAGGTACAAGCTCTCCCTCCTGTGAGGGCAGATCTGCACGTTTTTTCCCCCCCCCCCCGCCACAGCTAGCAATCCAAAACAGTCCAGTGGCACCTTTAAGACCAAGTTTTATTCCGGTACAAGCTCTCCCTCCTCTGTGAGGACAGATCTGCACATTCCCCCCCCCCAATAGCTAGCAATCCAAAACAGTCTAGTGGAGCCTGAGTGGTGGGTGTTGCCTTCTGACACACTTCCGGTGATGTCAGAGGGTGTGGCATATGCAAACGAGTTATGCTAATATATGTAAGCCACCCTGAGCCCGCGTGCGGGGAGGGCAGGGTATAAATGAAATAAATAAATAAATGAGCTCCTGCACCTCTTTTTCTACGAAATGACCCCTGAGCCGGAGGCTTAAAAAACTGTGATCTGGCTCACGCTAGCTCAGCTTAGAGGGGACACTGCCCTGGACGATTCACGCACACTCAGCCGAACCGATCTGGTCGGGCTCTCGAGAGGACAGACAGGGATAACGTGGGCGCCTTGCCTCACTCGTTAATGGCATCTGTATACTGCCCGCCTTCCCACCTCAAAGTGCCTTCCAAACATTAGATCAATACAAAAGGCTTTTAAATCCGTTCTGAATCTAAAGGAGATCCACAGAGCAAGCAGAGAGCTCACTGAGCTCGTAAATATGTCAAAAGGCTCTCCCGGAGCAAAACCCCTTCGCAGACTCCCCTAAAGGACAGCAGAGACGGCCGCACCTCAAGGGGGAGGGGCCAGGGGATCCGTTCCACCCCCAGCATCTCCAGTGAAAACCATCAGGTCACAGAGAATCATAGAGCTGGAAGGGACCTCCAGGGACCTCTAGTCCAACCCCCTGCATAAGGCAGGAAATTCACAAATCCCCCCCCCCCACCTGCAGTGACCTCCGCTCCACGCCCAGAAGATGAGAAAAAACCTCCAGGATCCTCGGCCAAACTGGCCTGGAGAAAGACTGCTTCCTGACCCCAAAGTGGCGATCGGCATTTCCCTGGGTGTGTAAGAAAGGGCCAGGAGAATTAAGCACTGATGCAACCCTTCCTGCCCTCCCTTCTCGTGATCCTAAACAACCTATATATGCTAGTGGTCTTCAGCCTTTCCAGCCCAGAAACCCACTGTGCATGGGACCTATTGTGCGTTAGGAAGTCATGTGACAGGACAAAGGTGAACTCAGGGTCACGACCCCGCTCTCACTGACCGGAAGTTCTTCCTAAGGTTTAGCCAAAAACTCTTCTGATTTAATGTCAACCCCTTGGTTCTGGTCCGACCTTCCGGGGCAACAGAAAACGACGCCTCACCATCCTCTAGATGAGACAGCCTTTCAAGTAACGTGAAAGACCTTCACCCGAGACCCTGGACAGCAGCTGCTAGCCTGAGTGGATAATACTGACTTGGATGGATCAAGGGCATTAGGCAGCTTCATGTGTTCTTCGAGCATTATCTGGGGAGGGGCTGTGGCTCAGTGGAAGAGCCTCTGCTTGGCATGCAGGAGGTCCCAGGTTCAATCCCCGGCATCTCCAGTAGGAAGGACTAGACAGCAGGTGGGACCCTGGAGGGCTGTAAAGAAGGGCTGTGGCTCAGTGGAAGAGCCTCTGCTCGGCATGCAGAAGGCCCCAGGTTCAATCCCCAGCATCTCCAGCTAAAAGGACCAGGCAGGAGGTGATGGGAAAGACCTCTGCCTGAGACCCTGGAGAGCTGTAAAGAGGGGCTGTGGCTCAGTAGCAGAGCCTCTGCTTGGCGCACAGAAGGTCCCAGGTTCAATCCCTGGCATCTCCAGCTAAAAGGACCAGGCAGGAGGTGATGGGAAAGACCTCTGCCTGAGACCCTGGAGAGCTATAAAGAGGGGCTGTGGCTCAGTGGCAGAGCCTCTGCTTGGCGCACAGAAGGTCCCAGGTTCAATCCCTGGCATCTCCAGTTAAAAACGACCCGGCAGGAGGTGATGGGAAAGGCCTTTCTCTGTCTGAGACCCGGGAGAGCGGCTGCCAGTCTTAGACAAGACTGACTTTGATGGACCGAGGGTCTGATTCAGTAGAAGGCAGCTTCATGCGTGTGTGAGAGGCAGCCTTGCAGGCCCTTGGGGGGAAAGCCCATGAAAAAATGCCATCATGAAATGCACTTTTTTAAATCGACGGATGCAATTGTCAAAGAATAAAATGTGGTATATTGAACTGAGGCTCAGCGAAAGCTAGGAACAGAATTATACCCAAAAGAAGCTTGTGTAAAACCGATAGGAGTCCCCCTACTCTCCTCTGGAGACAGCGATCTACTAAGGCACATTACTTGGGCAGCAAACGCCAACCTCCCTCTGCTCAGACGGTGTTTGCAAAGTCCCCGGGGCGCACTTACCTATTTCGCCATGTTTCGTTATAGGCCCAGCGTGAATCTTCAGTATGTCTAATCTGGCCTGCTCGTTTGGCAAGTCAATATCTAAAAGGAGAGGGAGGGAAAAGCTTTGTTAATGTGAGACAGGGGAAAGGGAAAGAAAGCTACAGCACGGAATCTAGAAACTCTACTCACGAATTTTCCTGTCCAGTCTTCCAGGACGCAACAACGCCGGATCCAGAGTATCGGGCCTGTTGGTAGCCATTATCATCTTAACTCTGTGCAGAGTGTCAAATCCGTCCATCTGATTCAACAACTGAAAGAGGGTGCAAAGAACCCAAATCTTAAAAGGCTTTAAACCAATTCCGACTTTTGTCCGTTTCAGAGTGCCCATCAACCAACCGGTGGGGAATTACAGCTAATACCATCCTATAATCGTCCCAAACCCATAGAACCTGGACACGGATAAATGAAGACAGATCTCTTGACAGCCGCATCTTTACTTTGAAACAGCAGCTATGGAGGTTCTAGCTGTCACCAGTGTTCCCTCTAAGCTGAGTTAGTGTGAGCTAGCTCACAGGTTTTTAGCCTCCAGCTCACACATTTCTGTCTTAGCTCAGGAAGGAGGGCTCCAGAGCAAACTAATTCATGCAGTAGCCCAATCACTTGCTCACAACTTTAATGCCAGCAGCTCACAAAGTAGAATTTTTGCTCACAAGCCTCCACAGCTTAGAGGAAACTTTGGCTGTCACACCCATGAAGTTACACGGAGAACAAGAAAAAACTGTGAAAAAGGAAGAGTGTAATTACAATCATCTTAGCCTATTGCAGGTTCTACTATACAGTACAGCTGTTACGAACATTGAAAATCTTCCTTGATAATTGTGAGACGTCACCAGTGGATATGAATCACTGAGAGACATTTTTTGTCCTACATCTTTGTTCAGAAGAAGATCTTCCTTCGAAACGGCAAGACATTCCGGAGATCACCGTCAATATATTTTTCTATGATTATGTATGTTATTTTTGTTCACTTTTCTTGTTGTTCAGTCGCACAGTCCAGTCCGACTCTCCGCGACCCCATGGACCAGTCCCCGCCAGGCCTTCCGGTCTTCCGCCGTCCTCTGAAGTTGGCTCAATTTCATGTTCGTTGCATCGATGACACTGTCTAACCATCTCATCCTTTGCCGTCCCCGTCTTCTTTGACCTTCAATCTTTCCCAGCATCAGGGTCTTCTCCAGGGAGTGCTCCCTTCTCATTGGGTGGCCAAAGTATTTCAGCTTCAGTTTCATTATATGGCCTTCCAGGGAACAGTCAGGGTTGATTTCTTTTAGGATTGACTGATTTGTTCTTCTTGCAGTCCAAGGGACTCTCAAGAGTCTCCTCCAGCACCATAGTTCAAAAGAATCTATTCTTCGGCGCTCGGCCTTCCTTATAGTCCAACTCTCGCAGCCATACATGACTACTGGGAATACC
Organism: Gekko japonicus; assembly: GCF_001447785.1. Taxonomy (NCBI): domain Eukaryota; kingdom Metazoa; phylum Chordata; class Lepidosauria; order Squamata; family Gekkonidae; genus Gekko; species Gekko japonicus. The sequence goes on along the minus strand of NW_015160854.1, from coordinate 35,283 downwards.
ATTGCTTTTCTTTTCTATGATTTCTATGATTTTCACTTTTCTATGATTCTTTAAAGACATATGTTAAGCGTCACTTTTTCCACAGTTTTTCTTGTTCTCCGTATTATCTCATTACTGTGCCAATCCATTGTTACTACACTCATGAAGTTGCCATACAGAAGTAGGTTCCCATCTCCTGTTTTCCTCTACCCTAAGGAGTCTCAAAGTGCCTTACGACCCCTTTTCCCTTTCTCTCCCCACAACAGGCACCTTGTGATGTAGGTGAGGATGAGAGAGCTCTGAAAGAACAGTTCCTGGCCCAAGGTCACCCAGCAGGCTTCATGTGAAGGGGTGGGGAATCAAGCTCGGTTTAGTGGAGTGGCTAAGTGCACAGACTCTGATCTGGGAGAACCGGGTTTGATTCCCCACTCCTCCACATGCAGCTGCTGGTCTGACCTTGGGTCAGTCACAACTTCCTTCAGAGCTGTTCTCCCGAGGGCAGTTCTCAGGAGAGCTCTGTCAGCCCCACCTACCTCACAGGGTGTCTGTTGTGGGAAGAGAAAGGGATTCTAAGCCGTTCTGAGACTCCTTTGGGTAGTGAAGAGTGGGGTATAAATCCAATCTCTTCTCCAGATTAGAGTCCACTGCTCTTAACCACTGTGCCATGCTGGCTCTCAATGGTATAATGACCCATTGGCCCATCAAGGTCAGTCTTGTCTACTCAGACTGGCAGCTGCTCTCTCCAGGGTCTCAGGCAGAGAGGCCTTTCCCATCACCTCCTGCCAAGTCCTTTTTAACTGGAGATGCCAGGGATTGAACCTGGGACCTTCTGTGCGCGAAGCAGAGGCTCTTCTGAGCTGCAGCCCCTCTTTACACCTCTCCAGGGTCTCAGGCTGAGGTCTTTCCCATCACTTACTGCCTGGTCCTTTCAACTGGAGATGCCGGGGATCAAACCTGGGACCTTCTGCATGCCAAGCAGAGGCTCTTCCACTGAGCCACAGCCCCTCTTTACAGCTCTCCAGGGTCTCAGGCTGAGATCTTTCCCATTACTTACTGCCTGGTCCTTTCAACTGGAGATGCCGGGGATTGAACCTGGGACCTTCTGCATGCCAAGCAGAGGCTCTTCCACTGAGCCACAGCCCCTCTTTACACCTCTCCAGGATCTCAGGCTGAGGTCTTTCCCATCACTTACTACCTGGTTCTTTCAACTATAGATGCCGGGGATTGAACCTGGGACCTTCTGCATGCCAAGCAGAGGCTCTGCCACTGAGCCACAGCCCCTCTTTACAGCTCTCCAGGATCTCAGGCTGAGGTCTTTCCCATCACTTACTACCTGATGCTTTAACCGGAGATGCCAGGGATTGAAGCTGGGACCTTCTGCATGCCAAGCAGAGGCTCCGCCACTAAGCCACAGCCCCTCCCTAGCTGTAGAGACAGGGGCTGGTTCTTATTATCAAAGCAGGCACGTAACAATTGCTCCACCTGCAGAGCCTCTTATCAATGACAAACCTCCACCTTCCAGGTGGCACAGTGACAAGATCCACGTGGCAGCCGCGGGTCCTTTAGACATTCATCAACCCCTGCACAACTGCGCGATTGCTCATGGGCAAACCAGAGACGCCAGCGATCGTAGGCAAGGAGTTCAGAACCTTGCAGAATTTATTCCCTTTATTTAAAATTCTGCCTTCTCTTGCTGTGACTCGAGGCAGATCACAGGATGTAGAGCAGGGCAATCAGACATCGTGAAACAACCAATGAACAATGCAACAGGGCTAGGGTTATAGAACAGAGGGGAGGGGCCGTGGCTCAGTTGCAGAGCATCTGCTTGGCATGCAGAAGACCCCAGGTTCAATCCCCGGCATCTCCAGTTGAAAGGACCAGGCAGGAGGTGATGGGAAAGACCTCAGTCTGAGACCCTGGAGAGCTGTAAAGAGGGTCTGTGGCTCAGTGGTAGAGCCTCTGCTTGGCATGCAGGAGGTCCCAGGTTCAATACCCGACATCTCCAGTTAAAAAGGACCAGGCAGGAGGTGATGTAGAAGACCTCCACCTGAGACCCTGGAGAGCTGTAAAGAGGGGCCGTGGCTCAGTGGTAGAGCATCTGCTTAGCATGCAGAAGGCCCAGGTTCAATCCCCAGCATCTCCAGTTGAAAGGACCAGGGAGGAGGGGATGGGAAAGACCTCCGCCCGAGACCCTGGAGAGCTGTAAAGAGGGGCCGTGGCTCAGAGGTAGAGCATCTGCTTAGCATGCAGAAGGCCCAGGTTCAATCCCCGGCATCTCCAGTTGAAAGGACCAGGGAGGAGGGGATGGGAAAGACCTCCGCCCGAGACCCTGGAGATCTGTAAAGAGGGGCCGTGGCTCAGTGGTAGAGCATCTGCTTAGCATGCAGAAGGCCCAGGTTCAATCCCCGGCATCTCCAGTTGAAAGGACCAGGCAGGAGGTGATGGGAAAGACCTCCGCCTGAGACCCTGGAGAGCTGTAAAGAGGGGCCGTGGCTCAGTGGCAGAGCATCTGCTTGGCATGCAGAAGGCCCCAGGTTCAATCCCCAGCATCTTTAGTTGAAAGGACCAGGCAGGAGGTGATGTGGAAGACCTCTGCCTGAGACCCTGGAGAGCAGCTGCCAGTCTGAGTAGACAGTACTGACGGATAGATGCATGGTCTGATTCAGTATAAGGCAATGTCATATGTACAAAGGCATAAATGTATGGTATGCAGAAGGTGCCAGATTCCATCCCCGGCATCTCCAGTTTAAAAGGACCAGGTAATAGGTGACGTGAAAGACCTCAGCCTGAGACCCCGGGGAGCAGCTGCCAGTCTCAGTAGACTGCCTTTGATGGGTGCACGGTCTGATTCAGTGTAAGGCAATGTCATGTGTACAAAGACATAAATGTGTGGCATGCAGGCACCGGAGTGTTCATGAGCGTTCGTGTGTTCAACATGAGCAAACAATGAAGGCTATTTCTAGTTATTTGCTTCCTTTAGAGTTAGGATATTTACTTTCTAAGCACCCAAAACTCTTATCTCTGCTGTCAAACCAGCATAGCTGACCACTTGCCACACATATGCCGTCCATCTTTGATGTCTGGAAGGCAGAACAAGATGCAGAGACATCCTGGTTTTTGCTGCTTACTGAGGAGAGCTGCGGTGGCTCAAGTGGTTAAGATGCTGAACTGCAGGCTGCGGAAGGTCAGTAGTTCAGTAGTTCGAGACCCGAGTTGCCGCATGACGGAGTTGCCGCATGACGGAGTGAGCTCCCGTCTCTAGTTTCAGCTCCTGCCAACCTAGCAGTTCGAAAGCAAGAAATTGCCCAGGTAGATAAATAGGTACCACTTCGGTGGGAAGGGAACAGCGTTCCGTGCGCCTTGGTGTTTAGGCATGCTGGCCACATGACCACGGAAACGTCTTCGGACAGCGCTGGCTCTTCGGCTTTGAAACGGAGATGAGCACCGCAACCCTAGAGTCGGATTCGACTGGCTATCGAGCAAGGGAACCTTTATCTTTACCTTTAAGGAGAGGAAAATTAGAGGCCAACCCCCAGCCAGGGAAACGCTACCTCCATTAGAGTTCTCTGGATTTCTCTGTCAGCTGAAGTTCCCTCGGAAAAACGACGGCCACCTAAGAGAAAAATCAGAAAGCCATCGGTGGGGTGGACAGAAAGTTGACAAAGAGAAATTTTTCTCCCTCTCCCAAAAGACTAGAACTGGAGGGCATCCAATAAAGCTGATGGGCAGTAGGTTCAGGACAGAGAAAAGGAAATACTTCTTTACACAGAGTGATTAAAATGCAGGATTTGTTGCCAGAGGATGTGGTGACGGCCACAGGAATAATAATAATAAGAGATTGGATTTAGACCCTGCCCTTCACTCAGAGTCTCAGAGCGGCTCACAAACTCTTTTCCCTTCCCCTCCCCACAACAGCACCCTGTGAGGTAGGTGGGGACGAGAGAGCTCTTTCAAGGACTGCCCTTGAGAGAATGACTCTGAGAGAACTACGGCTTGCCCAAGGTCATCCAACAGCCTCAAGCGGAGGAGTGGGGAATCAAACCCGGTTCTCCCAGATTAGAGTCCCCGCACTTAACCACGACACCAAACAGCTTTCAAAGATAGATTCAGGTGAGTAACTGTGTTGGTCTGAGGCAGCAGAACAACGTTTGAGTCCAGTGGCACCTTTAAGACCAACACAGTTTTATTCAAGGTATTAAACTTTCTTTCTTTCTTTTTTTTTGAGCCCCCGGAGGGGATTTTTTTATTATTTTTTATATAAGACTACAAAACTATCACAGAAAAAAAAGGGAAGGGTAACTACATATACAGGATAAAGCAAAGAAACCCACCACTAACTAAAAACCCAAGAGACGAGATCTTCACTAGCTTAGTAACAAATTAAACTTCATTATTAACTGAGTCAAACATTTACACTGCTTTTTTCTTTTTCTTTAACTCTTAAACTTATCTGTCTAAGAACAGTACCCCCAATCATCCCCACTAAAATTTTTTCTCAAAGGCACAATTCAGAGTCCTTCAGCCTTCACTTCTCCTTTCCTCGTCTCTCCCGCAGCTTATAAGGACTTTTTGGGGCAGCTGCCCCAAGGTATTAAACTTTCATGTGCATGCATGCTTGTTCAGATACAGATATCTGAGGAAGTGTGCTTACACGCGAAAAATTATACCTTGAATAAAATTCTGTTGGTCTTAAAGGTGCCACTGAGCTTTAAACCAGGATTAGATAGCTTCATGGAGGATAAGTCTATCAGTGACTACCAGCCATGGTGACTGAGGGGAACCTCCACATTCAGAGGCAGTCAACCTCTGAATCCCAGAGCCAGGAGGCAGCATCAGGGGAGGGCCTCGGCCTCTCTGCCATGTGGTTGGCCTGGCCTCTGTGTGAGACGGGGTGCTAGTCACCAGGGAGGCCTTACCGATGGCATCGATTTCATCCATGAAAATGATGCACGGCTGATGGTCCCTGGCATAGTTGAACATCTCCCGGATCAGCCGAGCGCTTTCCCCGATGTACTTGTCCACGATGGAACTGGACACCACCTGCGGGAAGCAATGGGGTCATGTGGACGGCAGCCAATCACGTTTCCGTTCACTTCCCAGAAAAACCTGATTCAGTGGGGGGTTTTTACCTTTAAGAAATTGCAGTCTAGCTGGCTGGCAACAGCTCTGGCCAGGAGAGTTTTCCCTGTACCTGGAAGGAGGACGCACGGAAGACGGCAAAATGAGAGGTGCACAACGGAGAAACGAGCGCGAGAACCGGAGGAGTGCAACGGGACTAAGGACTGGACCTGAGGCCGCCTGCACGCGGCGCCAGGGGCTCCGTGACTGAGGTGCGCTAACAGGCTGCCAGTGCCGAGCCACTGGGGTATTGAATTTGGGCAAGTGTAGAGATGGGCAAAAGGGACACTTCCGGAAAGACACTGACCTGGCGGGCCGTACAGCAAGCAGCCTTTGGGTGGGATGATCCCCACCCGCTGGAACAGTTCCGGATTTGTCAGAGGCAGTTCGATAACCTGCAAGGCAAAGAAGCAAAATGTTGATTCACATAAGAGCATCAGAGAAGCCCATGTTGGATCACGCCAGTGGCCCATCCAGTCCCAACACTCTTGTGTCACACGGTGGCCAGAAATACCAGGGGACCTCAGGAGGTCCAGCAGTGGGGCCAGGACACTAGGAGCCCCCCCCCACTGTTGACCCCCCCCCAAGCACCAAGAAGACAGAGCATCACCTGCCCCAGATCGAGAGTTCCTCTCTATGCCTTGTGGCTGATAGCCACTGATGGACCTCTGCTTTTAAGAACATAAGAGAAGCCAATGTTGGGTCTGGCCAATGGGCCATCCAGTCCAACACTCTTGTGTCACAAGGTGGCCAGAAATACCAAGTGCCCTCAGGAGGTCCTGCAGTGGGGCCAGGACACTAGGAGCCCCCTTCCACCATTGACCCCCCCCCAAGCACCAAGAATACAAAGCATCACCTGCCCCAGACATAAGAACATAAGAGAAGCCAATGTTGGATAAGGCCAATGGCCCATCCAGTCAACACTCTTGAGTCACACAGGGGCCAAAAATACCAGGTGCCCACTGTTGCCCCCCCAAGCACCAAGAAGACAGAGCATCCCTTGCCTCAGAATGAGAGTTCCTATCTGTACCTTGTGGCTAATAGCCACTGATGGACCTCTGCTCTTAAGAACATAAGAGAAGCCAATGTTGGACCAGGCCAATGGCCCATCCAGTCCAACACTCTTGTGTCACACAACGGCCAAAATATACCAGGGGCCATCAGGAGGCCCAGCAGTGGGGCCAGGACACTAGAAGCCCTCCCACTGTTGCCCCCCCAAGCACCAAGAAGACAGAGCATCCCTTGCCTCAGAATGAGAGTTCCTATCTGTACCTTGTGGCTAATAGCCACTGATGGACCTCTGCTCTTAAGAACATAAGAGAAGCCAATGTTGGACCAGGCCAATGGCCCATCCAGTCCAACACTCTTGTGTCACACAACGGCCAAAATATACCAGGGGCCATCAGGAGGCCCAGCAGTGGGGCCAGGACACTAGAAGCCCTCCCACTGTTGCCCCCCCAAGCACCAAGAAGACAGAGCATCACTTGCCCCAGACTGAGAGTTCCTATCTATGTGGTTGTTGTTGTTCAGTTGCACAGTCGAGTCCGACTCTTCACGACCCCATGGACCAGATCACGCCAGGCCTATCTATACATTGTGGCTAAGAGCCACTGATGGACCTCTGCTCCATATGCTTATCTAACTCCCTCTTGAAGCCGTCCATGCTTGTAGCTGCCACCACCTCCTGTGGCAGTGAATTCCACGTATTAATCACTCTTTAGGTGAAGAAGGACTTCCTTTTCTCTGTTCTAACCCGACTGCTCAGCTGCCTCGAGACCTTACCATATCGTTAGCCATGTCGTTGGGCTCAAAAATGGGAGATTTGCTATTCACGCTGAAGTCCATATGAAGAACGGTGGAAGGAAAGAAACCAGCCACACCGGCCTTGTTCCACCTGAGACGGCAAACCCTGAACTGAACTTCCAGTCTTCTGGTGGGATGGGGGGGGGGGGGGGGGGGGGGGGCTCACACATGAACACACACAGGAACCTGCCAGATACCAAATCAGCCCAGTGGTCTATTAATGTCAGGATTATCTACTCAGACCGGCAAGGGCTCTCCAAGGCCTTAAGCAGAGGTCTTCCATGTCACCTATTCACCCAGGCCCTGACCTGGAAAGCCCAGCCTAGCCAGATGTCATCAGATCTCAGAAGCTATGCAGGGTAAGCCTGGGGGGTGGGGAGGAGAAGGAGATTGGATTTATACCCTGCCCTTCACAACCTGAGGGAGTCTCAGAGCAGCTTACAAACTCCTTTCCCTTCCCACAACAGACACCCTGTGAGGTCGGTGGTGCTGAGAGAGCTCTTGACAGAAAGGGCTCTTTTCCAAGGACAGCTCTTATCAGAACTACGGCTTGCCCAAGGTCATCCAGCCAGGTGCAAGTGGAGGAGTGGGGAATCGAACCCGGTTCTCCCAGATTAGAGTCCGCGCACTTAACCACGACACCCAACTGGCTTTAAAAAGGTAAAGGTTCCCTTGCTCGAAAGCCAGTCGAATCCGACTCTAGGGTTGCGGTGCTCATCTCCGTTTCAAAGCCGAAGAGCCAGCGCTGTCAGAAGATGTTTCCGTGTGGTCATGTGGCCGGCATGACTAAACACAAAGGCGCACGGAACGCTGTTACCTTCCCACCAAAGTGGTACCTATTTATCTACTTGCAATGTCTTGCTTTCGAACGGCTAGGTTGGCAGGAGCTGGAACTAGAGACGGGAGCTCACTCCGTCATGCGGCAACCCGGGTCTCGAACTGCTGAACTACTGACCTTCCACAGCCTGCAGTTCAGCGTCTTAACCACTTGAGCCAGCGCAGCTCCAAACTGGCTTTACTGAGCTTTTAGACTACCAGCCTGCTCAGCTAATGGCGGCTGGCGCCTTCCTCCAGCCCAAGTGTCTTTCTCCGTGGAAGAGGGTCTTACACTGTGTGGAAGAGCCTCCTGAATAAGGGGAAGTCTCCCAGAGCACCACTATTAGCTGAGTGGTGGTGGGGGAAAATTGTTTTTTAGTAGTATTGATTGCCTTCTATAATGTGATTATCATTGTCTGCATCTATTAAGTATCCTGATCTACCAGGAGAGCAGATTAGACACATTTTAAGTTAATTATTTATTGGAAATTGATAGCGAGGGTCTCTTGGGTGCTGGAGTCGTCAATCATGTGCCGCCTCCCCACCCTGCAGACTGGATGGCAACCCAGCCCAGAGACATCTCTACCTCCTCCTATAATTCTATTTTATTTATGTTATTTATAGCTCGATTTTGTGACTGGGACTCAAGGCACATTATGGAGAATCATCGCCAACGCTCCCTTCTAAGCTGTGGAGTCTTGTGAGCAGAAATTGAACTTTGTGAGCTACCGGTATTGAAGCTGTGAGCGAGCGATTGGGCTGCTGCATAAACCAGTTTGCTCTGGAGCCCTCCCTTCCTGAGCGAAGGCAAAAAAGGTGTGAGCCGGAGGCTAAAACACTGTCAGCTAGCTCACACTGACTCAGCTTAGAAGGAACACTGGTCAGCGCAATCAGCATTCAATGAGCAATGCAACAGGACGAGCGTTACAGAATCAACCAGAAATCTAAAATGGGGGGGAAGGGGGGGAAATCCTGAAGCAAAGTATAAGTGTTAACATGGATGTATTAAATACTGCAAACATAGTAGGATCCTACTAATCGGTTGTGACCATCAGCCAATCACAAGTAGAAAGGGTGTTTCCAACTTTTGGGGTTGTCATGGGAACAACATCTGAATGGTCAGAGCTCTGAAGGACACACCCGGGTCATGTGCCCCTCCAAACTCTAACCCACCATGGCCTACATGACATGGGCCCTGTAGCCTGTTTGCTTGTTTGCTAGGCCATCTGGTCTTCTGCCAGCATGTAAGTGTGAAGGCATGTTTTTATGGCATGGCAATAGAGGCCATCTGGACCCCTCTATTTGGCTTCAACAGGAAATCAAGACAGCAGGGTACCAGCAAGATATCAGCAAGATACATTTCTAGGGGGAGGCAGGGGTTTATAGGAATCAATATTTCTATACACCTACTTAATAGCAAGCTGTACACAGTAGTAAAGACCACAGTTCAGAGCTGGGCTTAAGAGGGGGTCAAATAGCGGGGTGGGGGTGGGGTGGCGTTTAGGGGCAGAAAGGGTATTTTGGAAAAACTATCCCAACCCCAGAACAAAGCTTAATTCTGGGTATCGCTAAGATTGGATAAAAGCAGTTGGTAAGATCTTGCCAGCTTAGATCTAACTAAGATCATGGCATGCGGCCCCATCACTCCTTGGCAAATAGAAGGGGAAGTCGTGGAAGGAGTGAACTTCACGTTCCTGGGATCCCAGATCACCGCAGACTGTGACAGCAGCCATGAAATTAAAAGTCGCCTGCTCCTTGGGAGGAAAGCGATGGCGAACCTCAACAGCATGATAAAAAGTAGAGACATCACCCTGCCAACAAAAGTCCGCATGGTCAAAGCAATGGTATTCCCAGTAGTCATGTATGGCTGCGAGAGTTGGACTATCAGGAAGGCCGAGCGCCGAAGAATAGATTCTTTTTAACTATGGTGCTGAAGAAGACTCTTGAGAGTCCCTTGGACTGCAAGAAGATCCAATCAGTCATTCCTAAAAGAAATCAACCCTGACTGTTCCCTGGAAGGCCAAATAATGAAACTGAAGCTCAAATACTTTGGCCACCAAATGAGAAGGGAGCACTCCCTGGAGAAGAAGACCCTGATGCTGGAAAAGACTGAAGGTCAAAGAAGACGGGGACGGCAAAGGATGAGATGGTTAGACAGTGTCATCGATGCAACGAACATGAAGTTGAGCAAACTTCAGAGGACGGCGGAAGATGGGAAGGCCTGGCGTGATCTGGTCCATGGGGTCGCGAAGAGTCGGACTCGACTGTGCGACTGAACAACAACAACAACAAGAAGATCTTGCAGAAAGTTATCGGCTGGATATTAGGAAAAACTTTTTCACGGTCAGAGTGGTTCACAAGTGGAATCAGCTGCCCGGGGAGGTGGTGAGCTCCCCTTCACTGGCAGCTTTCAAGAAGAGGCTGGGCGAATATTTGTCAGGGAGGCTTTAGGCTGGTCCTGCCTTGGGCAGGGGGTTGGACTAGATGGTCTCTATCGCCCCTTCCAACTCTAGGATTCTATGTGACGGAGTGAGCTCCCATCTCTAGTTCCAGCTCCTGCCAACCCAGCCGTTTGAAAGCAAGAAATTGCAAGTAGATAACTAGGTACCGCTTCGGTAGGATGGGAATAGCGTTGTGTGCGCCTTGGTGTCTAGTCATGCTGACCACATGACCACGGAGAAGTCTTCAGACAGCGCTGGCTCTTCGGGCTTAGAAACAGAGATGAGCACCACCCCCTAGAGTCGGCTTCGACCAGCTTTCGAGCGAGGGAAACCTTGACCTTACCAAGGCAGAAGGAGCTTTTACAGCAGGGCTCCCAATGAAGTCTTCAAGCAGCGGCTAGATAAACACTGGTCGGGGGTGCTCAAGGCTGATCCTGCATCGAGCAGGGGGGTGGGACTAGATGGCCTCTTTGGCTCCTCCCACCTCTATGATTCTATGGTCTGTTTCAAGGCTGCAACATTTCTTGTGCATCGACCCCCTTTCCAAGAAGTAGCAGCTGAGAGCCGGGGAAATCGACAGTCACCGTGCTGCCTGAGCGCGAGAGGCCATCCTCCCTCCAAGCTGTGGAGTCCTGTGAGCGGAAATTCTACTTTGTGAGTTACCGGCATTAAAGTTGTGAGCGAGCGATTTGGCGCATGCTCTGGAGCCCTCCTTCCCGAGCGAAGACAAAAATGAGTGCGCCGGAGGCTAAAAAACTGTGAGCTGGCTCACGCTATCTCCGCTTAGAGGGAACACTGGAGGGGGGGGTGTCTTTTGTTCCAGGCCAGCCTTCTGAAAGCAAGCCCCCACTCTGCCCTTCTCTTTGCAGCAGAGCTGGAGGATCGAGAGGCACAAAGCTGACCGAAATTCCCACCCCAGCAGTCAGGTGGTCTTTAGACGATGTATAGTTTGTCCAGTGAAGACGATATAGTGATCTGAGCAAACAGGGCAAGGAAGACGTTAACAGGCAAGATGGTGGTGGGAGGGTTGGAATGTGAGCCAGCGGGAAACTCCTGATCCTCCAGACCTGATGGTGTGGAGCAGCAGACTTTTCACTCCAAAATTTACTTGGTCCAAATTTCCTTGGTCCGGTGACACATCCAAGGCCGCCCAAAGGGCTTTTGGGCACCCAAGTCAAATTATTCCAGAGCCAGTTTGGTGTAGTGGTTAAGTGCGCGGACTCTAATCTGGGAGAACCGAGTTTGATTCCCCACTCCTCCACTTGCACCTGCTGGATGACCTTGGGCAAGCCATAACTCTGGCACAGCAGTTCCTGAAAAAGAGCAGTTTCTGTCAAGAGTTCTCTCAGCCCCACCTACCTCACAGGGTGTCTGTTGTGGGGAGGGGAAGGGAAAGGAGTTTGTAAGCTGCTCTGAGACACCTTTGGGTAGTGAAGGGCGGGGTATAAATCCAATCTCCTCCTCTTCTTCTTTTTCTTATGACTTTGGCAACTGTCTAATTCAGCATTCTGTTTTCTATAGCCAGGTTGGGTATAGTGGTTAGGAGTGCGGACCCTAATCTGGGAGAACCGGGTTTGATTCCCCACACCTCCACATGCAGCTGCTGGTGTGACCTTGGGTCAGTCACAAGTTCTCTCAGAGCTGTTCTCTCAGGAGCACTGAGAGAGAGAGAGAGAGAGAGAGAGAGCTCTCAGCCCCGCCTACCTCACAGGCAATGCGCCCTCTAAGCTGTGGAGTCTTGTGAGCAAAAATTCAACTTTGCGAGCGACTGGCATTAAAGTGGTGAGCGAGTGATTAGGCTACGGCGTAAATTAGTTTGCTTTGGAGCCCTCCTTCCTGAGCTGAGACAAAAATGTGTGAGCCGGAGGCTAGAAAACGGTGAGCTCGCTCACACTAACTCAGCTTAAAGGGACCACTGCTCGCAGGCTGTCTGTGGTGGGGAGGGGAAGAGAGAGGAGTTTGTAAGCCGCTCTGAGACTCCTTCGGGTAGTGAAGGGTGGGGTAGAAATCCAATCTCTTTCTAGGGGCAAACTAGATGTTTTTGATAAACCACCACACATGGTGCAAAGGGCACAGCTACCCACTCTACGAGACCCAAGCAAGCGGCATTCTGACATACACGACCTCTGTGTATGGAGTTTATATTCTAGCCTTCAACTATCCTCTCCATCTCCAGTACTCCCTCTAAGCCCCTCTAAGATTCTAAGGAACTCCATCGAGTAACCATCAGAACACGTTTGCCTTGATCAACATGTCCCTGCAACGAAGGAGAAAATCTACTGACTAATGTCTGATGTGGAAGATACTGTTTCCAGGATCAGAGCGTGATTTCCACACTGCAAAAGAGAGCAAATGCAAAGGGGTGGCCTGCGACCACTGTTCCCTCTAAGCTGAGTTAGTGTTTGCTAGCTCACAGTTTTTTAGCCTCCGGCTCACACATTTTTGTCTTAACTCAGGAAGGATGGCTCCAGAGAGAGCCAGTTTGGTGTAGTGGTTAAGCGCGGACTCTAATCTGGGAGAACCGGGTTGGATTCCCCACTCCTCCACTTGCACCTGGCTGGATGACCTTGGGCAAGCCATAACTCTGGCACAGCTGTTCTGGAAAAAGAGCAGTTTCTGTCAAGAGCTCTCTCAGCCCCACCTGCCTCACAGGGTGTCTGTTGTGGGGAGGGGAAGGGAAAGGAGTTTGTAAGCCGCTCTGAGACACCTTTCGGTAGTGAAGGGCGGGGTATAAATCCAATCTCTTCTCTTCTTCTTCTTCAGAGCAGTGTTCCCTCTAAGCTGAGTTAGTGTGAGCTAGCTCAGTTTTTTAGCCTCCAGCTCACACATTTTTGTCTCAGCTCAGGAAGGAGGTGGCTCCAGAGCAAACTAATTCAGGCAGCAGCCAAATCGCTCGCTCACCACTTTTATGCCAGCAGCCCCCAAAGTAGAATTTTTGCTCACAAGACTCCACAGCTTAGAGGGAGCATTGCCTGCGACCGACTTTCAGAGGCTTCGCAACCCACTTTTGGGTCCTGACCCACAGGCCGGGAAACACTGGTGGGGAGGATAGCTATCGGACGGCCAAGAGCGAGCCGGGGATTCGAACACCGCGCCCTGCTATGCAGAAGTTAGCAGACTTTCCACTGCCCAAGAGCCGTTGCACAACCCATAATGAAACTGACAAGTACCTCTCTCAGTTCCCGGATCTGTTCCGACAGCCCTCCGATCTCTGAGTAAGAGACGTCTCCGGGATCTTCGTGAGACATGTTGTACACCAACGGGTCCACTTCCCGTGGCAAATATCTAAATTGGAGAAGGGAAGACACAATATGTTCTACTATTGCATTCTGGCCCAACCAGTTATTTTTTAAAAAATTCTTAGGAGCGATTCCCAACGTCTTTTCCCAAACAGCTGTAATTCTCACAGGGGAAAAATGGAAGACACCTGAAGAAGAAGAGATTGTATTTCTACCCCACCCTTCACTACCTGAAGGAGTCTCAGAGCGGCTTACAATCTCCTTTCCCTTCCCCTCCCCACAACAGACACCCTGGGAGGTAGGTGGGGCTGAGAGCTCTCTTGAGAACTGCTCGTGAGAAAACAGCTCTGAGAGAACTTGTGACTCACCCAAGGTCACCCACCTGGCTGCATGTGGAGGAGTGGGGAATCAAACCTGGTTCCCCCAGATTAGAGTCCGCGCTCCTAACCACTACACCAAACTGGCTCTCTGCATTTGTTATAAAGTTATCTATAGCAGGGGCCCCCAACCTTTTTGAGCATTGGGGGCACCTTTCGATTTCTGACGCCAGATGGTGGGCACAACCAGAAAATGGCCACCGTGGGAGGCAGAGTCCCTCACACGGAAACAGAAGAAGTGCAAGGAGTAATTTTGAAAAACAGCTGGGAAAAGAGGAATAAAAGAGAGACTAAAATCAACACAGTAGTGGTAATTGCCACTGAAACAACATTATTTTAATCTGCACAGCTGATTATAGACCCCTGGTCTATAAAGTGCCTTTCCAAACACTTCACCAGAGATGGGGGCAATGTTCCCTCTAAGCTGTGGAGTCTTGTGAGCAAAGGTTCTACTTTGTGAGCTACTGACATTAAAGTTGTGAGCGAGCGATTTGGCTACTGCATAAAGTAGTTTGCTCTGGAGCCCTCCTTCCTGAACGAAGACAAAAATCTGTGAGCCGAAGGCTAAAAAAACTCTGAGCTAGCTCACACTAACTCAGCTTAGAGGGAACACTGGATGGGGGTGGTGGCAGAATGTTTCCCATTGGGAATTTTCAAGTGTTTCATCTTTTTCCCCCCTGCGGAAAACTTTTCATTGCTAAAGTGTCACTGTTTCAGAAAACTTAACAAGAAAGGGATGCCATTGTTAACAAAAAGTTACGCAAAGGTTGGCCAGTTTCCAAGTTGTAATTAAATGTTTTCCAAATGATTATTTTTAGGAATTGTGTTTTATTGTTTTGTAAACCGGTGTGCGTACGTGTGTGTGTGTTAAAATACACGTCATCCAAATAGTAAAAACTTGGGAGAATCACCTGATAGGCAGAGCAGGTCAAATCAAAACAAAACCTAAAATTCTTATTTATACATCACCAAACTGACACACAATTAAGAATTCTTCCTACAGAAAAGCTGGGAAATTTGGGGCCGCGCTGAAAACAGAAGTCACACAACATTTTCTGTTTTGGGACCAGCAAAATGCTTTTCAAGGCAAAGTTTCACTCACTCAAAACGTAATATGAAGATTTTTAGCAGCATTCAGTAACAATATCTATTTATGCTACAGATGCATGCAAGGTATTTTCAAGGATACGTTTGTTGTTTAGAATATTCTAAACGATGGCCAATTAATACACTGTGAGGTAACAGCGCTAGAAAATATTTAAATAACAATCACAAAATTTATACAAAAACGTGTACAAAAAAAATCTACATATATAAATGCACAAGGCAATTGAAAATGGTGTGACGATGGTCTCCGGAATGTTCTATCGTTTCAATACTATTCTTCTTCCGAAAGTGGATGAAAGCAGCGACTCTTGGTCTGTCATTTCAACAAGTAGGTATCAAAAATTTCATTAATATTCACCGACGCATCATAACTTAGTTGCAAGAAATTCTCTGAAAGAATGTGCCTTATACAAGCACTTTGCCCTAGGAACATTGCCTTGTGCATTTATAAACGTAGATTTTTTGTACACATTTTTGTATAAATTTTGTGATTGTTATTTAAATATTTTCTAGCGCTGTTACCTCACAGTTTCTTCTTTTTTCGGTCTGTTCTGTGACTGTGACCATCATTGTTGAGCCACAATTAATACACTGTAACAGATACGTTAACAATACATGACTAAACAGTAAGTTCCACGTAATAAAGTTTCACTTGAAATCCAAATATGCTCCTTATCTATTGCGACTTTATGAGGGTTGATTATGTGGGCAGAAATACTCCTGTTTACTACACTTGAGTTTTCTAGTTTTGACTGTTATTTTTCCTGCCTTCCAGATAACAAAAGCTACATGCATTCTAAGACAGCGCAAAAAGCCTTTTTAAAAAAATATACTCAGTTTTGTGAATATACTGTGAATATACTGAAGTTTGCTGTACAAATCTCAAGCATTCACACTCTTGAATTTTGCAAATAAGCCCATTAGTACAATTTGAAATGATAAGTTATACTTGATGCTTTTGAAGCAGTAAAATAAAGCAAAATAAAACAAAACACTGGCTTGATAAGAACGTAAATATTGCATACATTTCAATTTCCCCCAAAATTTCTCTCTCTCTGTGTTAACTGCTCTCAAGCTGTTTCAGAGTTATGGTGACCCTATGAATTAATGACCTCCAAAATGTCCTCTTATCCACAGCCTCGCTCAAATCTTGCAGACTGAAGGCCGTGGCTTCCCTTACTAAGTCGATCCAGCGCGCCCAAAATTTCTACTTTTATCCAAAAAAGTCTCCCTTCCCCAACAGTGGCTTCAACATTCCCCCAAAATTTTACACCCTCTGTTTCAGGCCCTTATTATATTAAACCCATTTGGCCCCATTTTCCTGCTGAGAACGCAAGTCTTTGAAATACAAATTTTAAATAATACTTTTCTTTTTAAAAAAAATGCAATCCTTTGTCGCTCTACCTGCCCCCCCATGCTCCCTCTAAGTTGTGGCGTCTTGTGAGCAAAAATCCTACTTTGTGAGCTCCTGGCATTCAATTTATAGCCCGCCCTCCCCGCAACGCGGGCTCAGGGCGGCTCACAATCAGGTTGTGAGCGAGCAATCTGGCTGGTGCGTAAATTAGTCTGGAGCCCATCCTGCCTGAGCTGAGACAAAAAACGTGTGAGCCGGAGGTTAAAAAACTGTGAGCTGGCTCACGCTAACTCAGCTTAGAGGGAACACTGCCCCCCCTCCCCTCCCCCCCATTTGATGGCAAGACCTTACCTCATAATAGTCAGGGTGGTCATGTCCAGGGCGACTCTCGTCCCTGGCTTCAGCTTACTCTTATCGAGCTGGAGATAGGAAAAGAAACAACCCCAACGTCCAACGGTTAAAAGAGGGCCCAAAACGAGAATCTCTAAGGGAGGAGGGAAGTGCTTGGCTGCTTTAAGGTCAGGCCTTCCCTGTTCTGTAGGACCACTAGTAAGAACTCACCGTCTTCCAACTCCACCTTCCCCCAATTCAGAGCACTCAAATCAGTCATCACCCCCCCTCCCATCAGCGAACAACCCATTTCAGTTGTTAAAAACAACCTGGAGAAAAGAGCCAGAGTCCAGTAGAACATTAGAAACTAAGAAGAAGAGATTGGATTTCTACCCCGCCCTTCACTTGGAATCACAGAGCGGCTTACAAACGCCTTTCCCTTCCCCTCCCCACAACAGACACCCTGTGAGCAATGCTCCCTCCAAGCTGTGGAGTCTTGTGAGCAAAAATTCTACTTAGTGAGCGACTGGCATTGAAGTTGTGAGCGAGCGATTTGGCTGCTGCCTAAATTAGTTTGCTCCGGAGCCACATCCTTCCTGAGCTGAGACAAAAATGTGTGAGCCGGAGGCTAAAAAACTGAGCTAGCTCACACTCACTCAGCTTAGAGGGAACACTGCCTGAGAGGTGGGTGGGGCTGAGAGAGCTCTTTCGAGAACTGCTCCTGAGAGAACAGCTCTGAGACAGCCATGACTGACCCAAGATCATGCCATGTCATGCAAGTGGAGGAGTGGGGAATCAAACCCGGTTCTCCCAGATTAGAGTCCACGCATTTAACCACGACACCAACCTGGCCCTCAACAAGATTTGGCCCTGACCCAGATAGCCCAAGAGGGAATTAGCTACCGATGGACCTCTGCTCCATATGTTTATTAGCCACAAGGTATAGATAGGAACTCTCGGTCTGGGGCAAGTGATGCTCTGTGTTCTTGGTGCTTGGAGTGTGGGGGGCAACAGTGGGAGGACTTCTAGTGTCCTGGCCCCACTGGTGGGCCTCCTGATGGCACCTGGTGTTTTTGGCCACTGTGTGAGACAGAGTGTTGGCCTGATCCAACATTGGCTTCTCTTATCTTCTTACAGATAGGAACTCTTGGTCTAGGGCAAGGGATGCTCTTTCTTCTTGGTGCCGGGGGGGGGGGGGGAAGAGGGGGAGCGTTCTTTGTTCCCTTGGTCTGGGGCAAGGGATGCTCTGTCTTCTTGGTGCTGGGGGGGGTGGCGGCAACATTCGGAGGGCTTCTAGTGTCCTGGCCCCACTGCTGGACCTCCTGATGGCCCCTGGTGTTTTTGGCCACTGTGTGACACAGAGTGTTGGACTGGATGGGCCACTGGCCTGATCCAACATTGGCTTCTCTTTTGTTCTTATGTCTGGGGCGGTGATGTTGTGTCTTCTTGGTGCTTGGGGGTACAACAGTGGTAGGGCTTCTAGTGTCCTGGCCCCACTGCTGGACCTCCTGATGGCCCCTGGTATTCTTGGCCACTGTGTGACACAGAGTGTTGGACTGGATGGGCCACTGGCCTGATCCAACATTGGCTTCTCTTATGCTCTTAAGCCCGTTCTCGTCAGATCTCGGAAGCTAAGCAGGGCCAGTCCTGGCTAGTAATTGGAAAGGCGACTGCCAAGGAATACCAGGGTCGTGACGCGGAGGCAGGTGATGGCAAGCCACCTCTCTGGACGTCCCGCCCTTTCAAGCCCCACTAGGGGTCGCCAGAAGTCAACTTGCTGGCAAAAAATAAAAAAGACTAACAAAATTTGCGGCAGGGGAGGAGCTTTTGTGAGTCACTGCTCCCTTCTTCAGATACATTCTAGCTGACAGGGAAAAAAAGGGAAGAAAAAGATTTTGCTTGTATTGTAGATAAAAGGTCTTGTCCCCAATGGAGCTGCTAATGCAGAACAGCTGCGATGGAGCTTTAAAGTAAAGGTAAAGGTAAAGGATCCCTTGCTCGAAAGCCAGTCGAGTCCGACTCTAGGGTTGCGGTGCTCATCTCCATTTCCAAGCCAAAGAGCCAGCGCTGTCCGAAGACGTTTCCGTGGTGATGTGGCCGGCATGACTAAACACCAAGGCGCACGGAACGCTGTTACCTTCCCACCGAAGTGGTACCTATTTATCTACTCGCCATTTCTTGCTTTCGAACTGCTAGGTTGGGCAGGAGCTGGAACTAGAGATGGGAGCTCACTTCATCATGCGGCACCCGGGTCTCGAACTGCTGAACTACTGACCTTCCACAGCCTGCAGTTCAGTGTCTTAACCACTTGAGCCACCACAGCTCCTGATGGAGCTTATACATAGTATTATTATTTTATTTTTTTAATACTATGAGGGAGCTTTTACATAGTATTTAAAAAAAAATGATTAAACACCATTATATTATTGGGTTTCCTGAACTCCCGGCATCCATTTTTAAGAATTTCCTATCCCCTTTCCTTGCAGAGAGACACTTTTTCCTCCATACTGAAAGGGGTTAGAGACTTCGCTGTGGAAAAAGATGGAAGCTGGGAATTCAGGGAACCTCGTATACTTATTGGTATACCAGTATACCGATATAAGGCTAGACACAGTTGCTGATTTCTTTTTTTTAAAAAGAGGGGGGGGGGGAAGCCAAGGAGGGGAATTGGCCATTGTGTGCTATGACAGCAGCTGCTACTAAAGCAACGCTGTTGCCATGATTAGGTGTTATGACCAAATATAATGTTCTATCAAACGTTCATTAGCTGGACTGCTCCAGTATTCTTGTTGTCTGATTCTAACTGTGGGAATAACTATGATTATTGGCACTGTTTACTACACTGTTGGTGGATTTGTTTTCAATGTTAATGCTCTGTTCTTTATTTCCTTTGTTAATGTTAAAACCTCAATAAAACATTTTTTCTAAAAAAAATCTGCTCCGCCGATCAAACCTCCAATGGGCAATCAGAAGCCCTGCTAGACAAAAGTCCCACCTGCCTGTGCTCACTTTTTAAAAAACACTCGGCGGGCACCAGGAAAGGTGCCGGCGGGCACCATACTGGCAACTCCTGGCTTAAAGAGAGCGAGTTTGGTGTAGAGGTTAAGTGCGCGGACTCTGATCTGGGAGAACCAGGTTTGTCCTTGGGCAAGCCATAGTTCTGACAAGAGCTGTTCTTGAAAAAGA
>NW_015160854.1:0-15521 GCF_001447785.1 Gekko japonicus | reverse complement strand
GCGGTTTCCGTCAGAGCTCTCTCAGCCCCACCTACCTCACTGGGTGTCTGTTGTGGGGAGGGGGAGGGAAAGGAGTTTGTAAGCCTCTCTTAGACACCTTTGGGTAGTGAAGGGCGGGGTATAAAGCTAATCTCCTCCTCCTCCTCTTCTTCCCTCACTAAGGTGCTAAACACCTCACATAACAGGCCTCATTGAGATGAATAAAGGCTGTAGAGCCAGTTTGGTGTAGTGGTTAAGTGCGCGGACTCTAATCTGGGAGAACCGGGTTTGATTCCCCACTCCTCCACGTGCAGCTGCTGGATGACCTTGGGCAAGCCGTAGTTCTGTCAGAGCTGTCCTTGGAAAAGAGCAGTTCCTGTCAGAGCTCTCTCAGCCCCGCCTACCTCACAGGGTGTCTGTTGTGGGGAGGGGAAGGGAAAGGAGAATGTAAGCCGCTCTGAGACCCTCTTTGGTGTAGTGGTTAAGTGCACGGGACTCCAATCTGGGAGAACCGGGTTTGATTCCCCACGCCTCCACTTGCACCTCGCTGGATGACCCTGGGCAAGCCATAGTTCTGATAAGAGCTGTTCTTGAAAAAGAGCAGTTTCTGTCAAGAGCTCTCTCAGCCCCACCTGCCCCCCAGGGTGTCTGTTGTGGGGAGGGGAAGGGAAAGGAGTTTGTAAGCCGCTCTGAGAGACTCCCTTCGGTAGAGAAGGGCGGGGTATAAATCCAACCTCTTCTTCTCCTCCTCCTCCTCCTCCTAAAGCCTCAAACGCATCCACCGAAGCGACGATTTTAGACACTGATGTGCAAATTCCAGAAGCCGCTTACCTGACGCCGACAGCCAACAACGTATCTTGGTCCATTCGTGGCTTTGACGATGACTGGATGCGGCCAAGGGAACAAAAAACAGCGTCAGCAACATGGAAGCTATCTGGGACGGCAGCGGCTGAAGGGAGGCAGGCCATCGGACAGCAGGCCCCGCCCCTCTGCGCTTGCACTCGTCACCCTTGGTTTAAGGCAGGGGCGGCCAAACTGTGGCTTGGGAGCCGCATGCAGCTCTTTCATGCATATGGTGCGGCTCCCGGCAGGGCGGCCGGGGAAGCTAAATATCATCAGCAAACAAATACCACTGGACAGATAAATATCATCATCGATATCTGCTTTTACCCTTTTTGTTATTATCTTTGGCAGTCTCATTTAATTTTTTTTCCTTTCCCCCCCGTTAATAATTAATTTTATTAAAAGGTAAGTCAAGTATGCATAAACAAGATTGCTGTTTAAACAGTAATGCAAACTGTAAGTGCAGATGCCTATATCACAATGCCGTCTATTAACTTGTCAGCAGGATCTTCCTACGACCATATCCTTGTCACTTCCTTGCGATTTTCCAATTGTTCTACTATTACTAAATGTTAATTAAAAAAAGGCAAATCTGCACGTTTCCTTTATGGCCCGGGGTCTCAGCATCGACTCACCCTTCCCGGGCCAAAGGATGCCAGGCAGGCCGGGAGTTTCTCAGTGGCGGCTCCGCTCTGGTGGGGCGGGCTCCCGGGGGGGGGGATCGGGGCCCTGCGGGGACTTGTGCAGTTCCGCAGGGCCTGCGGGACGGAGCTGTTCCGCCGGGCATTCAATTAGGAGCCGCCCTGGGGGGAGAATGGCCTGCCCCTGGAAATCTTAAAGCAGCCTGAGCCACCCGTAGATTGTCAGACTGAGATCGACCATTAGGCTGGCATGGAAGTTGAGCGCCATCTTAGACGTCATGTTCAACTGATATCTGTTATTGGAAATCGGATTATTGCTGTTAGCACCTTTTAATATTGTTATTTCTATGGTTTTAAGATTGCTATTTTAATTGCTGGGAGGGCGGGGTATCAATAGAATAAATGAAATCAGGGCTTTTTTTGTAGAAAAAGCCCAGCAGGAACTCATTAGCATAATAGGCCATAACCAACAGCAGGAACTCAGTAGCATATTAGGCCACACCCCTGACAGCACAGCTTATTAGCACAGCACAGCCAGTTTGGTGTAGTGGTTAAGTGCGCGGACTCTAATCTGGGAGAACCGGGTTTGATTCCCCACTCCTCCACTTGCACCTGCTGGTGTGACCTTGGGTCAGTCGCAAGCTCTGGCACAGCTGTCCTTGAAAAAGAGCAGTTTGTGTCAGAGTTCTCTCAGCCCCACCCACCTCACAGGGTGTCTGTTGTGGGGAGGGGAAGGGAAAGGAGTTTTTAAGCGGCTCTGAGACACCTTTGGGTAGGGAAGGGCGGGGTATAAATCCAATCTCTTCTTCTTCTCTTATTAGCATATTAGGCCACAACCCCATGTTATCAGAAGTGTGGTCATCCAGCCACACCCACCTTCTGCTTCTTATTCTGTTTACGTTGTTTGTTGTCAAAACCCAGGGCTTTTTTTGGAGCAGGAACTCCTTTGCATGTTAGGCCACACACCCCGAATGTAGCCAATCCTAACGAGTTTCTGCTGTTGGGTGTGGTCTATTATGCTAATGAGTTCCTGCCAGGCGTGGCCAACTTGGGAGCCAGCCGGAACTCCGTTCCTGTGCTTTCCTGCCCAAAAATAGCCCTGAATAAAATAAATACATAAATAAAAACATGTAATATCTGTTCACGTCTTGCGGCTCTCAAACATCGGACGTTTATTCCAGGTGGCTCTTAGTTGAGCAAGTTTGGCCGCCCCTGGTTTAAGCCAAAGGACTCATTTTACTTCCGCCTCATTAAAGAGAGCCAAAGACAATACGGAACCCGTAGCGTACAAGTATAGCCGCAAGTAACACCCACCAAGGGAAGACCATCTACAATTCACAACTATATGTGCTCAAAACTGTATATTACATTCACTGAAGTACAAGGAAGGGTTGGTGGTCATAAACAACGCTCCCTCTAAGCTGTGGAGTCCTGTGAGCAAATATTCTACTTTGTGAGCTGCTGGCATTAAAGAACTGAGTGAGCAATCTGGCCGCTGCATAAACTAGTCTGCTCTGGAGCCCTCCTCCCTGAGCTGGGACAAAAATGTGTGAGCCGGAGACTTAAAAACTGTGAGCTAACTCACACTAACTCAGCTTACAGGAAACACTGTGTAACCTATGCTGCCATGGAGATTGGGGAGGTCTGTTGTATTCTAATTGCCACTGCTTTCTTTCTGTGCTTCTTCGCTGCTGTAACGCGTATCTCTAAGTTCTGCAGGTGGTGGGATGTTGGTGTCTAGCTTCATTGAGAACCGTGGGAGCGAGGTGGATTCCCAGCTTCAGCGCTAATGGCCGGAGTGCGGCTAATTGGCCAGGGCAGTGGGGGTGTGTGTGCATACGAATACCCTATATACTATTATGCCCGATGGGCAACCGCCATGCTTAACAGTGCCTATGTTAATGCATCTATAAGTAAAGGTAAAGGTTCCCTTGCTCGAAAGCCAGTCGAATCCGACTCTAGGGTTGCGGTGCTCATCTCCGTTTCAAAGCCGAAGAGCCAGCACTGTCCGAAGACGTTTCCGTGATCATGTGGCCGGCATGACTAAACGCCAAGGCGCACAGAACGCTGTTACCTTCACACCGAAGTGGTACCTATTTATCTACTTGCAATTTCTTGCTTTCGAACTGCTAGGTTGGCAAGAGCTGGAACTAGAGACGGGAGCTCACTCCGTCATGCGGCAACTCGGGTCTCAAACTGCTGAACTACCGACCTTCCACAGCCTGCAGTTCAGCGTCTTAACCACTTGAGCCACCGCAGCTCCCCAATGCATCTATAGCTCTCCAATAAAGTATTACCTTTCTTGATAAGCGTGTACTACGTTGTTGGCTGTGGGTTCTGACACACTGGTCATGACCCAACAGAATGCGTAGCCTACGGTTTTGAATATGTTCTTTTTGTAAAATACGCTTAACTGTCATGAGCAATCTGTCGGATATGTGCCTACACGGTCTACTGGGTTACAACCACTAACCCATCTTTGTACTTCAATGAATGTAATACACAGTTTTGAGGATATACAGTTGTTCTCTTGCGGTTTTTAGTGGTTTTCTTTACTTTCTCCCATCGTTTATAGATTCCCCTTCCTTGATCTCTTGTAGTTTATTTAGAAAATGCAATTAAAAAATCCAGCTCTTTTGGGGATGTTAAAAAAAAAGAAGGTTATACGGTCGTGAATTGTGGATGGCCTTCCCTTGGTGGGTGTTATTTGTGACATTAAAGAGAGCGGCTCGCACCTCCCGGCCACAGCGCCGCCACCCTCCCGCCCAAAAGGTTCACATCGGAGGAAGGCCCCACTGGGATGAGGCCAGGATTAGGAAAGCCGACCCCTTCCCACCCAGACTACTTACACTTCTCTTCTGTTAACTGTTTAAGAACCTCGCCGACGATCTGTTAAAATAAGTGAGAAAGAAAAAATTAGGCACACGTGTGCAAGACCTCTCCCTGGCTGTCATCGGGAAGGCATGCTGGGGGAGAGGCTGTGGCTTAGTGGTACAGCCTCTGCTTGGCATGCAAAGGTCCCAAGTTCAATCCCCGGGATCGCCAGTCGAAAGGAGGTGATGTGAAAGACCTCCTCCAGAGACCCTGGAGAGCCACTGCCCCTCAGAGTAAACAACGCTGATGGACCGAGGGTCTGATTCAGTAGGAGGCCGCTCCACATATTAAAGACTAATGAAATTAGGGGAGGGGCCGTGGCTCAGGGGCAGAGCCTCTGCTTGGCATGCAGAAGGTCCCAAGTTCAATCCCCGGCATCGCCAGTCAAAAGGATCTAGCAGTAGGTGATGGGAAAGACCTCCGCCTGAGACCCTGGAGAGCGGCTGCCAGACTGAGTAGACAATACTGTTCTAGATGGACCGAGGGCCTGATTCAGTAGAAGGCAGCTTCGTATGTTAAACACTAATGAAATTAGGGGAGGTGCCACAGCTCAGTGATAGAGCACGTGCTTGGCATGCAGAAGGTCCCAGCTTCAATCCCCAGCACTTCCACTGAAAAAGGATCAGGCAGTAGGTGATGAGAGAGACCCCTGCCTGAGACCCCGGAGAGCAGCTGCCAGCCTGAGTTGACAAGACTGAGCTTGACAGAGCAAAGGCTCTGATTTAATGTATGGCAGTTCCGTGTGTTCACACGACTTTAAGTGCCGTGTGTTCCAACGACGCTTGGCTGCGGTTTTCACAGTGTCAAAAAACGGAAACAGTTTACTGACTGGAGATTTATTGGCAGCTGCTGGAATGTCAGTGAGAAGAAATGGAAGACGTTCCACTCTGCTCCCATGGGAAGAACAAGCTTTGCAAAAATGGGCCGTAAGATGACAACAGAGAAATTGCCACAGTGTCGCAGTCAGAATGTTCAAAACTAGAGATGTAAAATTTCCAGAAATTTTGAAGCTTGGAAAAAAACGGAAATTTTCGGAAAAATTGAAAAAAATGCTACATTAGCACTTCTTTTTTCTTTTCCAGATTGAAAGTCATTCTGTTACTTTAGGAACATAAAATATGACTATGGACATTTTTACTTGGGATGAAATTATCACAACTAGCATATTAAAAATGTAGTGTAGCCAAACAATTATTACAAACAGAATACCCACCCACATGCAAAAACAAAACTGAAACTTTTTTATTTTATTGTGACAATAGTACCTCCTAAAGGAAGAAATGCATCTTGTTCTTGCATTGGAGAGTTCAGTTTGTAACCTAGGACTTGCCTGTCCTCAGTGCACAGAAATTAGATCAATCTAATAACATACCTATTTTTTAGAAATGATTTGGAAAACATTTGAACACCTTGTCTTAAAATATTTTATTCATCTTGTTAAAATAAAATGTTCCATAATCAATTTTTCCAATTTTTCAGAAAAAAAAACAAAAAAGGCTTCTGGGGGAAAAAAAACACTGTTTTTTCCTGAATTTCTCCGTTTTTTTTCCGGGCCTTCACATCTCAAGTTAAGACCAAGACTTGCCATGTTAGTCTGCCTGTAGCAGCAGAAAAAAGCAAGAGTCCAGTGGCACCTTAAAGACTAACAGAATTTGTGGCAGGGGAGGAGATTTTGTGAGTCACAGCTCACTTCCTCAGTGACTCACAAAAGCTCACAGCCTGCCACAAATTTTGTTAGTCTTTAAGGTGCTGCTGGACTCTTGCTTTTTTTTTTGCCTGCTGATACACAACACAGTCTCTTAATGAAGCTGATGGGCAGGAGACACCGGAGAGATAAAACGAAGTCTTTCCTCATTCAGTGCATCATTCACTGCCACAAGATGGCTGACAGATTAAGGTAACTTTAAGAGGGAACCAGACTATCTCATGGAGGGTATGTCTGTTAGCCACGATGGCTAAATGAAACCTCCATGCTCAGAGGTTGTCTTCCTGACTTCCAGTTTCGAGGAGGAAACACAGGGGGAGGCTGTTCTCTTCACACCCTACTTGTGTGCTATCAACAAGTAATCTGACCCAGTTGGGTTTTTTACGTTCACAGGCTTCCATAGTCTGTTCTCTCTCCCAACCCAGTTTCAAACGCAGTCCATTAGGCACCTGCTCAGTCACTGGACATCGTCACATAAACACTCACCTGGCCGACGCTTTGCAGGGCTTTGAGATCGTTCTCAGACTTTTCGTACTGCTTGGTCAGCTCCTTCAGCTGCTCCCTTACTACAAAGAGAAGAAAAAGAGATTGGTTTTTACACCCCGCCCTTAACTACCCGAAGGAGTCTTAGAGCAGCTTACAAACTCCTTTCCATCTCCTCCCCACAACAGACACCCTGGGAGATACGTGGGGCTGAGAGAGCTCTTTTGAGGACTGCTCGTGTGAGAACAGCTCCGAGAGAACTTGTGACTGACCCCAGGTCACACCAGCAGCTGCATGGGGAGGAGTGGGGAATCAAACCCGGTTCCCCCAGATTAGAGTCCGCACTCCTAAACACTACATGAAACCGGCTCTGGTGGGGGGGAAATGATGTGTGCTGACCAGTCCATTGCTCCTCAACAGGTAAAAACTGAGCAAATGTAAGACATTATCTGAGTGGGGGGCAGTTAAAATAGATAGTTTGACTTCTCTGTCTGTGTCTCTTAGAGAGGGGTTGTGGCTCAGTGGAAGAACCTCTGCTTGGCATTGCAGAAGGTCCCAGGTTCAACCCCCAGGATCTCAAGGTGTTTTTTTAAGAGTTTTATTTAAAATGTTCACATCATCACTGATACATATATCAGTTACATTAACTTGATTACAATACTGTAAGTCTGTTACAATGCTTGTTTTCTAACCAGGTATAAAATCTATACCATCTATCTCGAAACAAATCTTCGTTTTTTCCTTCTAAATTAATGACAATTGATCCATCTCCGCTATATCCAACAACCTTTGAATTAATTCTTCCTTTGAAGGTATTTTCTCTAATTTCCAATATTTGGCAAACACAATACGAGCTGAAGTTAACATATACGTTATAACCTACTGATCTGTTTTTTTACATTCATCTGGTAACATATTTAACAAGAAAATTTCTGGTATCTACGGTAAATCTATATCCATAATTTCTTTTATTAATTTATGTACTCTACGCCAATAATTTTGTGTTATATGACACCTCCACCACATATGATAGTAAGTACCTATACGATGTTTACATTTCCAACAGTTTTGGGAGGTGTTTGTATAGCATTTGGCTAATTTATCTGGTGACCAGATCCTGGCATCTCCAGTTAAAAGGAACAGGGAGCAGGTGATGTGAAAGACCTTGAACCCGGACCCTAAAGAGCTGCTGCCAGTCTGAGTAGATACGACTGACCTGGATGGACCCCGGGTTTAAGATTCAGTATGAGGCAGCCCAATGGGTGACACAGATCAATGCTAAATCCTTTGCTCTGAAGAAACTGTCAATGATCAAATAAACGTACAAGCCCTAGCAGACCACACTCCCACGGGTGTTTTAGCCTACCCTAGGGGAGTAACTCCCTGAGACCTCTCGAGGAGGTCTCCGCAGGGGAGTTCACACATGGCCAAGAAGATCCGGGGCACACCCTCCCTCTTCCTAGATGCAACGAACATGAAATTGAGCAAACTTCAGAGGACGGCGGAAGACAGGAAGGCCTGGCGTGATCTGGTCCATGGGGTCGCGGAGAGTCGGACTCGACTGTGCGACTGAACAACAACAACCATCTCTTATTAAGGGCATTTCCATCCAGAGGCTGCATGGCTTGGAGCGTAAGCGAGGTCCAGAGAAGAAGAAGAGATTGGGTTTATACCAAACCCTTCACTTGGACTCTCAAGAGTGGCTTTCAGTCTCCATTCCTTCCTCTCCCCACAACAGACACCCTGTGAGGTAGGCAGGAATGACAGAGTTCTTTCGAGGACTGCTCTTGAGAGAACAGCTCTGAAAGAACTTATGACTGCCCAAGGTCACCCAGCTGGCTGCACGTGGAGGAGTGGGGGATCAAACCCAATTCTTCCAGATAAGAGTCCGTGCTCTTATCCACTACACCAAACTGGAGATGGGGAGAGACAGAAGATAAGGAAGCCAGGTGTCTTCTTCTGCCAAGGCCAGTTAGCAGCGCCTGCTTCCAACGGCACTCAGCCCATTGTTGCTGTTAGCATCAGTTACTGGACCTGGTGCACGGGGAAAGACACCACAGCATGTTAAAGCAGGCTCATACTTGGACGACAGGAGACTATTTCCTATTGAATAACTATTCAAGCATGGACGGCTTCAAAAGGGAATTAGATAGGCATATGGAGCAGAGGTCCATCAGTGGCTGTTAGCCACAAGGTAAAGATAGGGGCTCTGGGGCAAGTGATGCTCTGTCTTCTTGGTGCTTGGGGGGGGGGGGTCAACAGTGGGAGGGCTTCTAGTGTCCTGGCCCCACTGCTGGACCTCCTGATGGCCCCTGGTATTTTTGGCCACTGTGTGACAGAGTGTTGGACTAGATGGGCCTTTGGCCTGATCCGACATTGACGTCTCTTATGTTCTTATACTCTCCTACCTCACAGGGTGTCTGTTGTGGGGAGGGGAAGGGAAAGGAGCTTGTAAGCCACTCTGAGACTCCTTCAGATAGTGAAGGGCAGGGTATAAATCCAATCTCTTCTCCTTCTGTTTTCGGGGGGGGGGGCCCTCCCCTCCCTGCCATGCCCCCAAACTTCACTGACCTACTTCGTACGGATTAATTTTTGTACTGATAATCAATCCTCCCTCTAAGCTGTGGAGTCTTGTGAGCAAAAATTCTACTTTGTGAGCAGCCGGTATTAAAGTTGTGAGCGAGCGATTTGGCTACTGCATGAATTAGTTAGCTCCGGAGCCCTCCTTCCTGAGCCAAGACAAAAATGTGTGAGCCGGAGGCTAAAAAACTGTGAGCTAGCTCACACTCACTCAGCTTAGAGGGAACACTGAATATTGATTCGTAATTTGTTTTGATTCTTTTTTGGGGGGGCCATACTTATTTGTTGTCATATGTTGCAAATGGCCCTGAAGGTGTGTGCGTGCACGAGAAAGCTTATATCCAGAATTTAAACTTGGTTGGTTTTAAAGGTGCCCCTGGACACAAACTCTGTTGTTCCTCTTTTCTTCTGACACTCAAGCTGAGGTCTCGATATGGTGATCGACCTGTGTCTGTTGTCAACCACTTCAGACAACCCCCGGCAGGACTCGCACACCTGAATGCTCCACAATATCCACCCCATATGCCCACGGCATAGAAAACTGGCACGTCAAGGCAGCTGCAGCTTTGCTTTCTCTGTATCACGCTGATTTTCTTAGGACGACCACAATGCGAATACACAAAACAGGGTAGAGCCAACTTGTAGGTTTCCTAGAAGCTCCTGGTAAGCTACAGCTGGAAACAGAACACTGAGCTCAGGGGAATCTTTGACCCTTATAAATGTCTCCATCAATGTTCCCTCTAAGCTGTGGAGTCTTGTGAGCAAAAATTCTACTTTGTGAGCTCCTGGCCTTAAAGTTGTGAGTGAGCGATTTGGCTACTGCATAAATTAGTTTGCTCTGGAGCCGTCCTTCCTGAGCTAAGACAAAAATATGTGAGCCGGAGGCTAAAAAACTGTGAGCTAGCTCACACAAACTCAGCTTAGAGGGAACACTGGTCTCCATTATCACCAGTCATTGCGGGACCCTGTTTGCTAAACTGAACCTCCACATACAGAAACAGTCTATCCATCCAAGCACCAGTCAACAGGATTAGGCCTTGGGGTGGCCCCCACAGGGAAGAAAATGCTAAGCTGGGTGGACATATTGATTGTTACAGAACTCTCGACCATCGGATGTGGCAATGACAGGTGGCCTCCAAACGGGGAACAGAGACAAATCAGTTCTCTGGGAGGGCTATTCGCTCCCTACATGAGAAACCTCCCTGTACAGAGGCAGCCTATCTGTGGGCCCAGCCAGGCTAGTCTGCCGTTTGTTCCCTACCTGTGGAGCCTCCTTGTACAGAGGCAGTCCACCTGCCGGCCCAACCAGACAACCCTCCCATTTGCTCTCTACCTGTGGAGCCTCCCCATAGAGAAGCAGTCTACTTGGGGGTCCAGCCAGATACCCTTCCCATTTGCAGCCTCCCTGTAGAGAAGCAGTCTACTTGTGGGCCCAGACAGGCAACCTTCCCACTTGCTCCCTACCGGTGGAGCCTCCCCATAGAGAGGCAACCTATCTGTGGGCCCAGCCAAGTAACTCTCCCATTTACTCTGTGCATGTAGAGCCTCCATGCACAGAGACAGGCTACCTCTTCACCCAGCCAGGTAACTCTCCCATTTGCTCTCTAACTACGGAGCCTCCCCATACAGAAGCAGCCTAGCTCTGGGCCCACCCAGGCAACCCTCCCATTTGCTCCCTACACATAGAGCCTCCCTGGACAGAAGCAACCTACCTCTGCGTCCAGCCAAGTAACCTTCCCATCTGCTCCCTACCTGTGGAGCTTCCCTGGACAGAAGCAGCCTACCTCTGCACCCAACCAGGTGACCCTCCCAGGTGACCCTACCTGTGGAGCCTCCCTGGACAGAAGCAGCCTACCTCTGCTCCCTACCTACAGAGCCTCCCTGGACAGAAGCAGCCTACCCTCCCATTAGCCTACCTGTGGAGCCTCCCTGGACAGAAGCAGCCTACCGCTGCGCCCAACCAGGCGACCCTAACCCATCTGCTCCCTACCTACAGAGCCTCCCTGCACAGAGGCAGCCCATCTCTGGGCCCAGCCGGGCGGCCCTTCCATTTGCTGCCTGCCTGTCGAGCCTCCCCGTACAAGAGCAGTCCTCCTCCTGGGCCCAGCCGGGCGAACCTCTCCCCGCCCCCCCCCGGCCAGGCCCAACCCGCGGCAAAGCCACCCGAGGCGGCGGCCAGGGCTCCTCCCCTCCCGGCCGAGCCACTCACGCTCCTTGAGGCGCCCGTCGATCTCCTTGTGCTCCAGCAGCTTCTTGCGGTAGTCCTGCAGCGCCTTGTCTCGCGGCTCCGCCATGATGATGAGGCTGCCGAAGCTGAGCCGGCCGGGGCCTTCGGCCTAGACCGGCTCGGCTGTGCGCGCGCGCGCGCGCACGCACGAGCGCTTCCGGCGACGCCTGGCCAGCGCCCCTAGCGGCGCGGGGAAGAACTGCACGCACAGGCTCGCGAAGAGAAGGGCGGGGCGAAGCGGGGGAGGGCTGGGTGGATGCATTACTAAGCAGTCAGAGGGCGGTGCCAACCTCCAGGTGGCACCTGGAGATCCCCCGTATTGCAACTGATCGCCGGCTAATCAAGATCAGTTCCGCTGGAGAAGATGGCTCTGGAGTCTGGAGGATAGACTCCATATGCCCTGCTGAAGTCCTTCCCTTCCCCTCCCCAAACAACGCTCCACCCCCAGAAATCTCCAGGTATTTCCCAGCCCACAGATGGCAACCCTACTTCGAACCAATGGAGTGACTGTGGCAGTGGGCATGGAACCAGAATCACAGAGTTGGAAGGGTCCACAGAGGCCATCTAGCCCTACCCCCTGCTCAGTGCAGGACCAGCCTAGAGCTCCAATTCAGGGCTTTTTTGTAGAAAAAGCTAGGGTTGCCAAGTCTGGGTTGGAAAATACCTGGAGACTTTGGGGGGTGGAGCCAGGAGAGGGCGTGGTTTGGGGAGGGGAGGGGCCTCAGCATGGTACGATGCCATAGAGTCCACCCTTCAAAGCTGCCATTTTCTCCAGGGGAGCTGATCTCTGTCGGCTGGGGATCAGTGGTAAAAGCGGGAGATCCCCAGGCCCCACCTGGAGGCTGGCAACCCTAGAAAAAGCCCAGCAGGAACTCATTAGCATAATAGGCCACACCCAACAGCAGAAACGTATTCGCATATTAGGCCACACCCCTGACAGCACAGCTCATTGGCATTATAGGCCACACCCCATGTTACCAGAAGTAACTGTGGCTGGTTGGCTCCGACTGAGCAGGCTGAAGTTAAACCCGGCGAAGACGGAGGTCCTGGGGCTGAGTCGTGGTGGTCTGGGGTTGGGGCTCCCTCTCCCGACCTTCGAAGGGGTGCCTTTGGTGCCAGCGCCGGAGGTTAGGAGTTTGGGAGTGCTCTTGGACTCCATGTTAACTATGAAGGCTCAGGTGGCAGCCACTGCCAAGTCAGCCTTCTACCATCTGCGGCTGGTGCGGCAGTTGGTCCCCTTCCTCGACCGCAGTGACTTGGCCACGGTGATCCATGCGACGGTCACCTCGAGGCTAGACTACTGCAACGCTCTCTACATGGGGCTGCCTTTGTCGCAAATCCGGAAGCTGCAGCTAGTGCAGAATGCTGCGGCCAGGCTGTTGACGGGTCTTCCTAGTAGGGACCACATCCAGCCTATGCTGAAAGCGCTGCACTGGCTGCCAATAGCGTTCCGGATTCGCTTCAAAGTGCTGGTTCTTACCTTTAAAGCCCTACATGGTCTGGGTCCAGCTTACCTAAGGGACCGCCTTCCCTCATATGTTCCCCCGCAAGCACTTCGGTCTGGGATGCAACATCTCCTGGCAATGCCAGGTCCCAAAGAGGCCAGGCTGGCCGCGACCAGGGCCAGGGCTTTCTCGGTGGCGGCTCCTACCTGGTGGAATGAGCTCCCGGTGGAGATCCGGGCCCTGCGGGACCTTGTACAGTTCCGCAGGGCCTTAAGACGAAGCTCTTCCACCAGGCGTATGAGTAGGAGCCACCAGTACCATCATTATTGTTCCATCTTACCTGGCCCTGGAAGAGGGAACACCAGTGTTTCCCTGGAGCAGATGATGTTGAGGAACAGAGCAGTGGCAATAGAGCAGTGAAACACGCCATCTTGTGAAATAACAACTAGAGCACTTTGTTAATAACTCGTTATAATGTTATCTGTATTGTGATGATTTTAAATGATTTTAAATATGTTTTATATTGGCATATGCCTCTTGTAAGCCGCCCTGAGCCCGCGTAGCGGGGAGGGCGGGGTATAAATTGAATAAAATAAAATAAATAAATAATAAAGTGCGCTCAACCAGCCACACCCACCTTTTGCTTCTTATTCTGTTTACCTTGTTTGTTGTCAAAACCCATGGCCTTTTTGTAGCAGGAACTCCTTTGCATGTTAGGCCACACACCCCTAATGTAGCCAGCCCTAATGAGTTCCTGCTGTTGGGTGTTGCCTATTATGCTAATGAGTTCCTGCTGGGCGTGGCCAACTTGGAAGCCAGCCGGAACTCCGTTCCTGTGCGTTCCTGCCCAAAAATAGCCCTGCTTCCCATGTGCAACTCTGCCCTATGATAAATAAGTAGCCATAGAACACATTTTGGAGGAAATCTTCTGCCAAAGCTATCTGAAATGCCCATCGCTGTTTTTGAAAGAGCACCTCATTTCTGACATCTGTGAAAACCAGGATGGAGCTTGATGGAACATCTGCTGCTGTCTTCTCCTCGAATGACACTGATCCATAAATCACTGCCTTTCGCACACTGCCTTGTGACACTCCTCTCTTCTCCATATTTCCTGGATCTACTCCTCCCGTTGCGAGTTGCCCTTGATGGAAAATCAAGCCAAACATGAAACGGCACATCATCCCAGCCGACATTGAGGACACACCCAGATGCATCACATGCAACGTCACAACAGTTGGTGCAAACATATCTTGCTTATACAACAGACACGAAGCAATTTTTAAGGTGTGTGTTCTAAACACTTCACCTGTGGCTCTGGGATCACAACAGACTTCTGAGACAAGCCTCCTATGGCTGGAAAATGCGGGGGGGGGAGCGTGGCTGTTTGCCCCGGAGCAAAATAACGCGCGGCTGCGCAATTAGACGTCCAGTTGAGGTCCCTCGAGGTCCCGTGGTTAGGGGGGAGGTGCCGATCACACCACAGGCAAAGAAGCGGGGTGGCGTGGCAAACGGGGTTGTGTTGTTGTTTTTTAAACTGAAGTGTGCGCATGCTCCGTTGGGTGCTTGTGCGCATCCCATGGAGACTTGGGGGAAAAAAACCCCTTTTTGTTGGGGGACATGGGCGGGCGCCGGATGCCACCGGAAACGCGATCAGACGCCCGCCCTTGCCCCGCAGTTTCTGGAAACTAGTACCTCGGAGGTACTAGTTTTTTACCCCGCATCTTCGGCGGGAAGCCTCGGGTGAGCCACGGGAGCTCTATGCTTCCCAGATGTGGCGCTGTGATCGTGCCCGGACAATCTGCCTATCTTCCGTTTCTGTAGCGTGGTTAACGCTCCGTTTGACCGCAGCCTATGTTCCTCAAAGAGGACAGATGCAGACCCCAAATCTGGGATGTATCAGACACAAATGGCTGCTTCACTGATGCACACACTCATTTTGGAGAGATGAACCCGTGTGGACCGATGACGCTGGCTCATACCGGATCAGACCCTTGGGCCCATCAAGTTCAGTCTCGTCTACTCAGACTGGCAGAGGCTCTTCGAGGTCTCGGGCAGAGTTCTTTCACATGACCAACCACTTGATCCTTAATTGCTGGAGATGCCGGGGGCCAGTGTTCCCTCTAAGCTGAGTTAGTGTGAGCTAGCTCATGGTTTTTTAGCCTCTGCCTCACACATTTTTGTCTTCGCTCAGGAAGGGTGGCTCCAGAGCAAACTAATTTATGCAGTAGCCAAATTGCTCGCTCACAACTTGAATGCCAGCAGCTCACAAAGTAGAATTTTTGCTCACAAGACCCCACAGCTTAGAGGGAACATTGCCGGGGGCTGAACCTGGGACCTTCTGCATGCCAAGCCGTTGCTCTGCCATTGAGCCACAAGATCTGTTGAGACCGGCCTGGTCAGGGCTTGTTTACAGAATCCAAATTCAGAGGCTGTTTATCATAAAATGACAAGACTTCCAAGGTTCAGTTCTAGGATACATGAATAATGATATTGCAGAGTGCTTCTTTCTCATGGTCGTAACCACTGGAGATACGACGACTGGCACTACCACCCCTTTTAGAAATCAAGCAGCTAAGAGTATCTGTCCTCTGCCACAAAGTAGAATTTTTACTCACAAGACTACACAGCTTACAGGGAGCATTGCTGATCTCTGTAGTCTGGAAATCAGTTGTAGCTCCAGGCAATGCTCCCTCTAAAGCTGTGGAGTCTTTGAGTAAATATTCTCCTTTGTGAGCCACTGGCAT
>NW_015160853.1:885667-923434 GCF_001447785.1 Gekko japonicus | reverse complement strand
CAGGGGATCCTAAGATTGTCTGGCAGTCACAACTTCTAGCTCTGTTAGCATTATGCACCACTAGGTAGTGAGCTAGACTTGTTTTTTTAAGGCAAGAGACGTTTCAGAGGTGGTTTGCCATTGCCTGCCTCTGTGTCATGACCCTGGTATTCCTTGGAGGTCGCCCATCCACATACTAGCCGAGGCCGACCCTGCTTAGCTTCCGAGATCTGACATGACTGGGCCGGCCTGGGCTATCCAGGTCAGGGCTGTGAAGCACGGTGGCTAGCAATGTTCCCTCTAAGCTGTGGAGTCTTGTGAGCAAAAATGCTACTTTGTGAGCTACTGGCATTAAAGTTGTGAGCGAGCGATTTGGATCCTGCATAAGTTAGTTTGTTCTGAAGCCCTCCTTCCTGAGCTAGGACAAAAATGTGTGAGCCGTAGGCTAAAAAACTGTGAGCTAGCTCACACTAACTCAGCTTAGAGGGAACACTGGTGGCTAGTATTAATAATACTTTAAATACGTTCGCCACCATACAGTTACTGTCCCTTATTTCCTGGCCCGGAAACATGGCCGCTGTTTAAAATGCGCTTGTCTTGCTTCTCGGCGGCAGAAAGGTGCTCCCCCTAATTCATCCGAGGAACGTAATTAGCCTTTAGTATCAATTAAGAGGCTGCGCGAAACCGTGGCTTACCGTAGCTCAAAGGTCTGTATTTACAAATGTCCTTAATAAGCGCATCCAGATTGGCAACTATCTGGTCATTAGGCATATCCAGCTGAAAGGAATTAATACAAAGTTAACGAAGCAGAAAGGGGGGGGGGGAAACAGTCACCGCTGCCGGATTAATAAAAATCGCAGCAGCAGGGGTAAATATTTAATCAGAGCTCCGGGCCTGGGTTTCGTCTCTGTGATAATGGGGGAAACATTTTCCTCTCTATTAAAGATGCAAAGTACCAAAAATGCTGTGAAAAGGGGGGGGGGGACCACACGCTTTAAACCAAACCCAGCGACTGCAATCACACGTGACGAGGTATCTGTGCAATGTATGTGTGTACTAAAAGGGGGCCCCCCGCAAAGACTTACAAGGAGGGGGAATTCCCATTTCTCCACTCGGGCATCGGTTGCAACTTCCCCTCCGCCGCTGCCGGATCCCCTCCGCCTCCGCCAGCTCCGGCCTCCCCCCACCCCCCATCTTTTATTTATTTTATTTTATTTATACATTCAGCTTATATACCGCCCTGACCCCGAAGGGTCTCTGGCCGGTTTACATCCAAGTCTAAGACTACTTTTCCCCTAACTACGGCCACATCGTACAGGGGCGGGGCTGCCTACCGGCACCCAGGTGGTGGGGCTTTTTGCTGTTCCGGCTCGGCTCCTCCTTCCACTCTGCTCCACCCACCCACCCAGCTCCACATCGCCGCCACCACAGCTGGCCACAAACACCTCTTTAGCCCTGTTTACAACTTAACGGAAACCGCACGTATAATCCGTGCACTGCGTACACATGGCTTATTAAAAAATAAGTGCATCGCGGCCAGTGTTCCCTCTAAGCTGAGACCGTGTGTGCTAGCTCACAGGTCTTTTTTAGCCTTCAGCTCACACATTTTGGTCTCCGCTCAGAGCAGACTAGCTGATACAGAGGCCAAATCGCTCGCTCACAACGTTCATGCTGGTAGCTCGCAAAGTAGAATTTTTGCTCACAAGACTCCACAGCTTAGAGGGAGCATTGGTCACAGCACTCCCGAATAGGGGAGTATTTCATCTTGAGTAAGATAGCTTTTCACACGTCTAAATCACCCCTGGAAACATAGGATACACAAGCTGTAGCTGTATGGCTTCCTTAAATTAGCTATATGACAAAAAAAACATTGTTGTTCCAAAAAATCCCCTTAGGTAAGTAGGTCCCCGACCATATAGGGCTTTAAAGGCAAGAACCAGGACCTTGAACTGAATTTGCTATAGGGAGCCGGTGCAGTGCTTTTAGGGCGGGGCTGGATGTGTTCCCGCACAAGAAGACACAACAACAGCCTCGCTGCTGCGTTCTGCACCAGCTGCAGCTTCCGGATTTGGGACAAGGGCAGCCCCGTGTAGAGAGCATTACAGTAGTCCAATCTCGAGGCGACCATTGCGTGGATCACTATGCCAGGCCAGCCATAGATGGTAAAAGGCAGACTGCACAGTGGCTGCTACCTGGGCATCCATCGTTAAGGAGACATCCAAGAGCACTCCCAAACTCCTAACCTCCAATGCTGGCACCCATGGAGCCCCCTCAAAGGTCGGGGGTGGGATCCCTACCCTTGACCTGCCCCGGCTCAGGACCTCTGCCTTTATTGGATTCAATCATCATTTTGAGCCATCAAAAAAGAACTGTTCCTGCCAATGAGACGGTGCCTTATGTGGAGTCACACCTCTGGACTAACAAATGCAATGTGTCTGCTCTTAAGTTCTCCGAGAACCCCGACCAAGGTCCACTTAGCGCAGGATGCCAGGGACTGAACTGGGAACCTTCTGCATGTAAAACGTGGGCTCTGCTGCCGAGCTACGCCCCCCCCCCCATTATGTACGCCTTGCTTCGCGACTGGTTTAGAAAATAAACCTCTTACGTTAGCAACGGTTAATGATTTACCAAATCTTTCCTAATGGACTGTAACTACCCTGCCCTGGGGAAGGATCTGTCTCATTACCTGGTCAGCGGGCAAGCGTTCCTGAAAGGCTACAATGCAAACCAAGTACTCTGGTGGTACGTTCATGCGTCGTCTCGGTAAATTATTAAACCCCTCCGCTGACCGAAAATTTC
This sequence comes from Gekko japonicus, assembly GCF_001447785.1. Lineage (NCBI taxonomy): Eukaryota > Metazoa > Chordata > Lepidosauria > Squamata > Gekkonidae > Gekko > Gekko japonicus. Next base: position 920,656 of record NW_015160853.1, on the reverse strand, counting down.
ACTCTTGGGCTCAGCTTGCAAAGCTCCTTGCGAAACTTACCCTTGCGAACCACGGCTTGATTACGTTTTCGTTCTCCACCCTGTACTCGAGGCACACTTGGAAGAAGCTGAGCATCTTTGGAATGTCGTAGCTGACGGACCCTGGTTCAAACACAAACCAAAAGAGGGCATCAGACTAAGGCTGCGTGTGGGGGCGCCCGCTTGTATGCAACGTTCTGCGTGCACGGGAGCGCCCTTGTTTTTCTTCTGTGTCAAAAAACATTCCACATAGCACGGTAGAGAGACAAGCCCAGATCGATCCCTGATGCCAAAGGAACAGGAAAGCCTTGGAAAACACCAGGTTTGAATCCTCACTTTGCCAATGAATCTTGCTGGGTGACCTTGGGCCAGTCACACGCTCTCAGCCTAACCTACCTCATGGGGTTGTTGTGAGGATATAATGGGGGAGAGGACAACGATCTAAGTGGCTCTGGGCTCTCACTGAGGAGAAAGGCAGGGCGTTAAGTGTAGTAAATAAATAAATATATAAGAATGCATGGGATTTCGTGCATGTGCGTCTCGGGCCCACACCTGGATTTTAAATGTTCCTGATCTTTGTAATGCTCCCCCATAAAATCACTCCAACTCATTCACAGTCGGCCAGGTTTTATTTATTTATTTGATGAAGCTTATATCCCGCCCTCCCCGTGTTGTAGGCTCAGGATGGGTACCAACATGTATATATCTGCAGTTAATGCAGATTCAGGCGCTGCGGTGGCTCAAGTGGTTAAGACGCTGAACTGCAGGCTGTGGAAGGTCGGTAGTTCAGCAGTTCGAGACCCGGGTGCCGCATGATGGAGTGAGCTCTCGTCTCTAGTTCCAGCTCCTGCCAACCTAGCAGTTCGAAAGCAAGAAATTGCAAGTAGATAAATAGGTACCACTTCGGTGGGAAGGTAACAGCGTTCCATGCGCCTTGGCGTTTAGTCATGCCGGCCACATGACCACAGAAACGTCTTCGGACAGCGCTGGCTCTTCGGCTTGGAAACGGAGATGAGCACCGCAACCCTAGAGTCGGACTCGACTGGCTTTCGAGCAAGGGAACCTTTTACCTTTACCTTAATGCAGATTCACAATTTAAAACGTATTACAATCCAGGACTCTTTTTGTAGCAGGAACTCCTTTGCATATTAGGCCACACACCCCTAATGTAGCCAATCCTCCAAGAGCTTACAGAGCTCTTCTTACAGGAGCTACTGTAAGCTCTTGGAGGACTGGCTACATTAGGGGTGTGTCACCTAATATGCAAAGGAGTACCTGCGACAAAAAGAGCCCTGCAAAATCATCGACCTTAATTCAATGAAATCTTCAGCATTTAAAACAGCGTGCCTCAATGGCAGACAGTGTGGTTCCAGTCTGGCTTTCAAGTCTGGCTTTCAGGGTCTGAGGTGACTGGGGGGGGGGGAGGCCTAATCAAAAATGGATTGCCGTAGCCTGGTGGAAGAGCTCCGTCTGGCAGGCCCTACGGAACTGTAATGGGTCCCGCAGGGCCCTGATCTCATAAGGCAGCCCATTCCACCAGGCAGTTGAGGCGAGTGAGACATCCCTGGGGCCAGGGACTACTGGGAGACGCTGGTTGGCAGAACACAATGTTCTGTGGGGCTCGTATGGGGATAGGCGGTCTCGAAGATATGCAGGCCCCTCCTCCCCTGACTGTATCGAGCTTTAAAGGTAATCACCAGCACCTTGAAAACAGATCCAGCGTTCAACAGGCAACCAGTGCAGATCTCGCAGCATCGGGCAGATATGAGACCGCACAGGCAGCGATATCAACACCCTTTAATCACTGTGCCCCGCAATTTCGGGGGCTGGAGATCTAGTTCAGCAGTGACATTGGCTTTTCTGCACTCTCGGTTTCCTTTTAGACCTCCCACGCCTCTCACCGTCTCTTCTTGCAGCACTGGCCAGGATTTGCTCAACCCGATTTACCCTTCCCAAGCCTACCACAAGGGGGCCACCATTCCTAGACTCCAACCAGGACATTCGACAGGGGCGACTTAGAGACAGGGCCTTTTTGGCAATGGCACCGAATCTTCGGGCTGAGATCCTGGGCTAACACAGAGAGAGTTCACAGAAGGCACTTCTGCTGACTCTTTCTCTGCACTGCAGCCCCCCCCCCCAGCAATCCTCCCCCAAGAGTCAGTGGAAGGGTGGCAACAAAGCGGGCCACAGTGTAGGGTGCTGGGAGCTAGTCAAAAACCCCCCCTTTGAAAGCGGGGGGGGGGGGGGACTTGCAAAAATGTACGTAGGGATGATTTTTACTGATTTCCCTTCCCTCCTTCCTGGCTGAAGCCCCTTGCATTACACCCCGTGTTGTTCTCAAAGGTCCTCCAATCCCTAGAGACCGTTTTCTGGGGGTTTAGAGAGCTGCAGCGAGGTGGCATGAGCAGCAGAACCCCTTCCCATGACCTCACTCCATTCCCAGCTGCACGGGATCCAACCCAGTGCCTTCCCCCGTCACTCTGTTCTGTCCACTGCTGTGGTACTGAACATCGATTGTGTTATTTTTTTAGGCTCTACTGGTAGCAGGAGCTCCTTTGCATATTAGGCCACACAACCCTAGTGTAGCCAATCCTCCAAGAGCTTACAGTAGCCCCAGTAAGAAGAGCTCTGTAAGCTCTTGGAGGATTGGCTACACTAGGGGTGTGTGGCCTAATATGCAAAGGAGCTCCTGCTACCAGTAGAGCCCTTACGTTCGGTGTTTGAACATTGCGAGTTCTTTAAGCATTGTTGAGAGGACTGTGGGAAAGAAACCTTTTTAAATAAGCTCTGCTTGGCAGTGGCTGCAGTCCTCTAGAACTCGGGCAACGGCGTCTGACCTGGCTCCTCCAAGGTCTTAGCACCCACTAGATCCAGGTCGGGCTTCATGTGGACAACAGTCTGACCTGGAGTCCTCAGCACATGCGGATGGCACACAGCTTCTGGTCAGCAGTTATGCAACCCAAACACCCCTTTCATCTACTGAAGAATCCCTTCCTGTTGTAATATGTTCATTTATTTTAGGAATGTTGGTTAAGACGCTGAACTGCAGGCTGTGGAAGGTCAGTAGTTCAGCAGTTCGAGACCCGGGTGCCGCATGACGGAGTGAGCTCCCATCTCTAGTTCCAGCTCCTGCCAACCTAGCAGTTCGAAAGCAAGACACTGCAAGTAGATAAATAGGTACCACCTCGGTGGGAAGGTAACAGCGTTCCGTGCGCCTTGGTGTTTAGTCATGCCGGCCACATGACCACGGAAACGTCTTCGGACAGCGCTGGCTCTTCGGCTTTGAAACGGAAATGAGCACCGCAACCCTAGAGTCGGATTCGACTGGCTTTCGAGCAAGGGAACCTTTACCTTTACCTTTTGAACTGAAGAACAACACAGTCCTGTGGCACCTTAAAGATGAACAGATTTGTTGCAGTGCGCATGTCCAAAGATGCCAAGTTATTGTCTTCAAAAACCCATAGAGACAAAGAGAAAAATAATTCTGCGGTGGGAAAACTATTGTTATTCCAATATAACAACAACCCCTACACGTTTTCCTGCTGCACCATTCTTTTCCCTTCGTCTCTTTGCTCCAATGGGTGCAGCCTTTGTTCTCCAGAAGCCCGTGCCAGAGTATACTGACTCATCCTCAAGATGTCCCAAAGTTCTGCTGTCCTTTGCTGATTTTAATATTCCCCCTATTCTACCATCAAAGAGAAAAAAAGGTTTGTTGTTGTTCAGTCGCACAGTCGAGTCCGACTCTTCGTGACTCCATGGACAAGATCCCGCCAGGCCCTCCTGTCTTCCACCGTCCTCTGAAGTTTGCTCAACTTCATGTTCGTTGCATCTATGACACTGTCTAACCATCTCATCCTTTGCCGTCCCCGTCTTCTTTGACCTTCAATCTTTCCCAGCATCAGGGTCTTCTTCTCCAGTGAGTGCTCCCTTCTCATTTGGTGGCCAAAGTATTTGAGCTTCAGTTTCATTATCTGACCTTCCAGGGAACAGTCAGGGTTGATTTCTTTTAGGATTGACTGATTGGATCTTCTTGCAGTCCAAGGGACTCTCAAGAGTCTTCTCCAGCACCATAGTTCAAAAGAATCTCTTCTTCGGCGCTCGGCCTTCCTTATAGTCTTTGCTCGCAGCCATACATGTCTACTGGGAATACCATTGCTTTGACCACGCGGACTTTTGTTGGCAGGGTGATGTCTCTACTTTTTATCATGCTGTTTAGGTTCGCCATCGCTCATCCAAAAACTTGAATTCTGGCAAGCACTGAATGAAACCCAAGAAGAGGGACTGGGTTAGCATCATATGCGTTGTGAGCTACACACCTGTCAAGTCGCTTCCAATTACCCAATGGAAAGGTAACAATGTTCCGTATGCCTCGGCATTTAGTCATGCCAGTCACATGACCATGGAAACATCTTCGGACAGCGTTGGCTCTTTGGCTTGGAAACGGAGATGAGCACCGCATCCCTAGAGTTGGATTTGACTGACTTTCGAGCAAGGGAAACCTTTACCTTTACATGAATTAATGACCTTCAAAACGTCCTATCAGGTCTTGCGAACGGAGGGCCCTCGTGGCGGCCCTGACTGAGTCAGCCCATCTCATGTTGGCTCTTCTCTTCCTGCTGCTGCCTTCCACTCTTCCTAGCATGATTGTCTTTTTCCAGTGACTCTTGTCTTCTCATGACCAGATCAAAGTACGATAGCCTCCGTTTGGTCATTTTCGTTTCTAGGAAGGGTTCAGCCTTGATTTGATCTAGAGCCCACTTGTTTGTCTTTTCGGCGTTCCGTGGTATCCATAAAATTCTCCTTCAGCACCACATTTCAAAAGGAATCAACGTTCTTCCCGTCAGCTTTCTTCATTGGCCAACTTTTACATCCATACATACATAGTAACAGGGAACACTAGGGCATGGATTATCTTGATCTTGGTCGCCACTTAAAAGGGTCTTTTCTACCTCCTTCATGGCTGCCCCTTTCAAGTCTCAATCTGTTTCTGATTTCTTGGTTGCAGTCTCCCTTTTGGTTGATGACGGAGCCAACGAACAGGAAATCTTTAAACGATTTCAGCTGCGTGAGGTCTGGGGAAACCCCCAGTTCAAGTCCCCATTCTGCCATGAAGCTCACTGTGACACACCAGTACTCGTCTTGAGTTTTTAACTGACTCTAAAGGTCTCTAAAGGCAGTTTCTAACCACACCAGATCAGGGATCTCTGTTTAACTGGGTAGGGAAATTCTCCTCTCACTAGAAGATGGGTGGTCTATAAATCTAAATAATAAATAAATAATCTATCCCCTTTCCTTGGCCTGAATGGGAGTCTTTGCCTACTTCCCAAACTTCCTTGCCAACTTTCCCCCAGTTCTCCTGTCTGTGGTAAACTTCTCTCAGTCAGGGCCGGAATCCGAAACAGTCAGTACTCGACTCTTCTCAGCTAGGGCTGAAATCAGAGTGAATCCTTCTCAGTATCCAGTTCAGAAGTCTTTCACTGCTCAGCTGATCCTAACCAATCAGATCTCCTGGAACAGCCTGTCACTCAAGGCTCTCTGGCTCTGTGAAGAATTAACCCTTCACAGTCCTTTGTCTGTTTGCACAGCACTTCTACGCTTCTTAAAGGTGCAGTCCTGTCACACTTAAAAGGTGACTTTGGGCCAGCCACACACACTCTCAGGTTAATCTACCTTACAAGGCTGATGTTGTGAGAATACAAGGCAAGTGGGGGGTGGGTGGAATCCACATAGAGCCCCCCCCCCGAGCACCATGGAGAAAGGGCTGGACCAGAAAATGAGTTAGACAATGGGGGGGGGGCAAAGTGTGTCTGAAGTAAACAAACACAAACCAAATCTGAGAAACTTTTTTAAAATGCTGAGTCATGGTCAAGACAGTCCCTCATTGTTGACCTTTTGCTCACATGCCTGCCCCACAATTCCTCCCACTCATCTCAGCAGAGACAGAGAAAACCGACTCAAAGGGCTGGGTTGGTTCATTTGCAACCTCTCCCGCCCCCACGCTTAAAACATTCATTCTCCCCTGACACGCCCCATCTCCTCCCACCAGGTTTTGGGGAACGCAATCCGTGCTGAGCATTCGGGGGACTGGAAAGACCTTTGTTTTACGTTAAATATAGGTCTTCGCTGGGTCTGGCACGCATCTGCCGTGTTACCCTCTAACGCTTCTGACAGGTCAGTAATTTATCTCATGTATTTAAAGAGCACGGCGCAAAGATGTTGCCTGCGAACACGCTGTGCAGACAGCTGGGGCAAGAAAGGAAACACAACAATGCTCTTCTTGTTTCAGCCTTCCAGAGCTGAGCAAGAAGACCCCCTGCCGCCTTAAGGGCAACAGGATTCTTCTGCTTCTTTTTTAAAAGTCCTCACACTAGAGATTCCTCAAGAACCTGATGTGCTACTAAAAGAGGACCGCAAGTCAGATCCTGGTTGAAGAAGAGAAGCTGTTTCATGAGACACCCAGAAGCCCTGAAGAACTTAGAATTCCCCCCCCTCACTGTTACACCTGTGAACAAATCACCTGAAGCACCTACAATATATAAGAATTTAAGGTGGGCGAAGTTGGATCAGACCATCTCACCCAGGACCAATGTTCCCTCTAAGCTGTGGAGTCCTGTGAGCAAAATTCTACTTGGTGAGCTACTGGCATTAAAGTTGTGACCGAGCGATTTGGCTACTGCATAAATGAGTTTGCTCTGGAGCCCTCCTTCCTGAGCGAAGACAAGAATGTGTGAGCTGGAGGCTAAAAAACGGTGAGCTAGCTCACGCTAACTCAGCTTAGAGGGAACACTGCCCAGGACCCCCTTTTAACACAGTGGACAAGCAGTTCCCTTGGAGGACCAACAAACTAACATAAAAACATAAGAGAAGCCAATGCTGGATCAGACCAATGGCCCATCCAGTCCAACACTCAGTCACACAGTGGCCAAAAATACCAGGGGCCATCAGGAGGTCCAGCAGTGGGGCCAGGACACTAGAAGCCCTCCCACTGTTGCCCCCCCCCAAGCACCAAGAATACAGAGCATCCCTTGCCCCAGACCAAGAGTACCTATCTATACCTTGTGGCTCATAGCCACTGATGGACCTCTGCTCCATATGCTTATCCAATTCCCTCTTGAAGCCGTCCATGCTTGTAGCCGCCACCACCTCCTGTGGCAGGGAATTCCATGTGTTAATCACTCTTTGGGTGAAGAACAGGGCACAGAAGCTAAGAACTTTTTGATTGTTTGGGGGGGGGTTGGACATCAAGTTACAGTTGACTAATGGTGACCATGTAGGGTTTTCCAGGCAAGATGCGTTTTCCATTGTCTGCCTCTACTTAGCAACCCTGGTGGTCTCCCATCCAAGAACTAACCAGGGCTGACCCTGCTTAGCTTCTGAGATCTGACGAGATCGGGCTAGCCTGGCTATCCAGGTCAGGCTTCTAGAAACGGAGCTTCTCTGTCATCAGAATGGCTAGTGGCCATTAATGGACCAGCCTCCCTGAATCTGTCTAGTGCCATTTTGTAGACATTTGTGTTCATGGCCATCATTGTGTCCAGTGGCTATGATTTAATTACCCGTTGAGCGAGGAATACGCTTCCATTTGTCCACCATGAATCTATGGACCATCAAGTTCACTGAAAACCCTGAGTTGAAGCATCACGGGAGAGGGAGAAGTTCTCTAAGCATTTTCTCCACCCCATTGTCAGCAAGCTGCCAAATGGTTTATTTTTCTCTTTCCTATGTATGCGCTCGTCTGCTTTCACTTTCCCATGTATGCCTGTTGATGCGCTTAATTGCCTAGTAGCAGGAACGTCCGCATCTCTCAAGGCCACAGGTGGTTGCTGCCGAATAGTTGCTTGGGTGATCTCATGGTACACTCCATGAGAAGCAAAGATGTTATGGTTATCTAGAAGTGTTGCTTCCCAGGCCCAAAGGCGCGCGGGGGAAGTCCCGCAATTGGGTCTCAGCTTTTTGAATGTACTATAATCCATTGTACTCACTGGAGAAGACCCTGATGCTGGGAAAGATTGAAGGTCAAAGAAGATGGGGACGGCAAAGGATGAGATGGTTAGACAGTGTCATAGATGCAACGAACATGAAGTTGAGTGAACTTCAGAGGACAGCAGAAGACAGGAGGGCCTGGCGTGACCTGGTCCATGGGGTCGTGAAGAGTCGGACTCGACTGTGCAACTGAACAACAACAACAACAAATAATCCATTGTGCTCCATGCTTACCCCTCATTCTGAACAGTGATCCTGTTTATGCACCTATAGCTTCAAATAAAGTAAAACCTTTCTTGCAAAGTGTATACTTTGTTGATGCTTTGGGAGTCTGACACCCATGCATAATCTCAAAGAGCTCTGTCATATCCCCATTAGTTGTCTTTTCTCTGAACAGAAAAGCCCCAAAGTCTTTATCTTCTCCTTGTCGAAACGGCAATTTAACCACTTGATTACCTCGGTTGCCCTTTTCTGCGCTTCCTCCAGCTATGCAATATTCATAATTTTGCATTATTATTTTATTCGGAAAAATTTCATCCCCTTTCTCTGTTTTAGCACCTGAGACAACAATTGTTTGCGTAACGCGTATGCTCAAAATCACAGAATCAAAAAGAAATCTGAAACAACACGTTAGATTCGGCAGACCTGGCCTGATACCAGCAGTGATTTCTTCTGGCGCAAAGACGTTTTTGCTGATGCTCCTGGCGTCAGATGAAACCATCGCTGTTAACAGAATGGATCTGCAGAATCCAACCCGATGTGAAACAATAGGAAAAAAATGCAGCCAGTACAATTCTACTACAAAATACAAATTTTACTGCATTCTGGAAATGCAAAGGAGCTGCTGTCTCATCTGCCTCTCCCAAGGAAAGTTACTTTAATACCTCAAGCACTGCCCCCTGACCATCCGCAACATAAAATTGATGACTTCATTCCTCCAGAACGTAAGAAGAGCCCTGCTGGATCAGACCAGCACCCTGTCTCACACAGTGGCTAACCAGTTCCTCCGAAAGGCCAACAACAGGGCACAGAGGCCGAGACCTGCTTCTGATGTTGCCTCCTGGCTCTGGGATTCAGAGGATTAGTGCCTCTGAATGTGGAGGTTCCCCTCAGTCACCAGGGCTAGTAGCCACTGATAAGACTTAATCCTCCATGAATCTATCTAGTTCCCTTTTAAAGCTGTTTATGCCTGTGGCCATCACTACATCCTCGGGCAGCAAATTCCACATTTTAATTACTCTTGGTTTAAATAAGTATTTCCTTTTGTCTGTCCTGAATCTACTGCCCATCAGCTTCATTGGAGGCCCTCCAGTTCTAGTGTTTTGCGAGCCAGAGAAAATGTTCTCTTGGTCCACCCTCTCCACCCCGTGCATAATTTTATAAACCTCCATCATGCCCCCTCCCCCTTAATCGTCTATTTTCTAAACTGAAAAGTCTCAGACTCCTCCCTCCCTCATTGGGAAGGTTCTAGGCTCAATACTGTAAAACCGCTATGCAATGCTAACAATTTTAATAGACCCTAATCAATGCAGGAGGGAGTCGGGAGACCAATGCCTGGAAAACAAAACGGCATCCCAAAATGCAAGGCGAGACATTGCTAAAGTGAAGAACAACCACAGCTCACAGGGCCCCGGGGGGGGGGGGGGGGCTGCTTCCCTAGTCAGTAGTGATCGGGGTCCATGGGCCCTCCCCTCCCCTCCACTCCACTCCAGGCCAGAATACACACTCAGCTCCAAGCACAACTAAGCAGAGAGGAGGGGGCACACTAGAAAGACCTGCATTAGAAGTGGGGAGGACGCTGTTGTCTGTCCATGTTTCCCCATTCCCATGATGTGACTGAACAGTGGACAACAGGCAGCTAAAATGAGCCCCATGTAGAAACTTCATGGGGGATTCTCCCCGAAGGACTTCATTTTTACAGTGTGAGATTGCTGAACTTGAACTAATTCACAAGATCAGAACAATGGATTCCCCCCAGGGCTGAATAAGGACATGGGATTCTTATCTCACTACACGGGCTAATTTCCTGCCTCCCCCCCCAAGCACTTCCCCTCTGCTCTAATCAAGCTGATTAAAATATGCATGGCCCCTTTGCATCCTTTACAAGCATGCTTTACAACAGGATCCCCGGCCCTTTCTTACACGCCCAGGGAAATGCCAATTGCCACCTTGGGGGTCCAGCAGCAATTTTCCTCCAGGCCAGTTTGGCCCTGGGGATCCTGGAGGTTTTTTGTCATCTTCTGGGCATGGATCCGCGGTCACTGGGGGTGTGTGTGTGTGGGAGAGTATTTGTGAATTTCCTGCATTGTGCAGGGGGTTGGACTAGATGACTCTGGAAGGCCCTTTCGACTCTATGGTTCTATGACTCTAACACCCCTCCCACTTTCTGACTTGGATAAAAGGACTCAGAGATCTCCCTTTCTACTTTACCCAAGTCTGACGAAGAAGAAGAAGAGGAGGAGGAAGAGGAGGAGGGGGAGGAGGGGGAGATTGGATTTATACCCCACCCTTCAATACCCAAAGGAGTCTCAGAGCAGCTTACGAACACCTTTCTCTTCCCCTCCCCACAACAGACACCCTGTGAGGTAGGTGGGGCTGAGAGAACTCTGACAGAAACTGTCCTTGAGAGAACAGCTGTGCCAGAACTATGGCTTGCCCAAGGTCATCCAGCAGGTGCAAGTGTAGGAGTGGGCAATCAAACCCGGTTCTCCCAGATTAGAGTCTGCGCACTTAACCACTACACCAAACTGGTTTGACTCTCCAAAGCCCACACCCTGAAATTCTTGTTCGACCATAAGGTGCTACTGGACTCGAATCTAATGGTTCATTCTTCAGGGTCATGTAACATGGGATATGCCCCTTAAATCTTAAGGGAACAAATAGGAGGGGGGGAAAGAGACTCTTACCGTTTTTAGACTTTGGGTGCTTGTCTTTCAGTACGCTCCTTAAACTGTTAATCTTCGATAACATTGGAGGCACAGAGACATAAAAATCTGCTTGGATTTCACCATCTGCAATCTGGATAGTCCAAAATAATTTTTTTTTAAAGTAGGGATGGAGCCATCACAATTTACGTCTGTATTTGTGATCGCATTATTCTAACACACAGCATTGGGGGGGGGGGGGGGGGAGAGACATACACAGATTTCTCTTCATAGTCCGCTCCCTGCCAGATAGAAGAAAAACAAGCAACCCCATTAAGTGAATATAGCTGAGAATGTGCGAGTCGCACTCTCCCCAGTGCTGAAGCCAGAGTAAAGCCCTGCAATTGCTTGACAATGGGATTTATTTAAAAGGAGGAGGAGGAGGAGAAGAAGAAATTGGATTTATACCCCACCCTTCACTACCCAAAGGAGTCTCGGAGCGGCTTACTATCCCTTCCCCTTCCCCTCCCCACAACAGACACCCTGTGAGGTAGGTGGGGCTGAGAGAGCTCTCCCAAGAGCTGCACTTGAGAGTACAGCTCTGAAAGAACTTGTGACTGACCCAAGGTCACACCAGTGGCTGCATGTGGAGGAGTGGGGAATAAAACCCGGTTCTCCCAGATTAGAGTCCGTGCCAAACTGAGTCTCACCAGTTCATTTTTTAAAAATTCTCCCCCTCTTCCAAAGAGCTCATGCGACATGCTATTCTTCTTCTTGACCCGCCCAGCAGCCCTGTGAGGTAGGTTAGGCAGAGGGGGGAGAGGAGAGGGGGAGGGAGGGAGGGAGGGAGGCCCGAGGTCACCCAGGGAATTTTGTGGCAGAGTGGGAAGTTTCAAACTGGGTCTACCAGATCCTTCCCCAACACTTTTTGCCACACTGGGATAACTTCAGCATCAGGATTTTGCCTGAGAATAAGTTAGGGCAGGTTCAAGAACGGCCCTCTCCACTGCAGAGTCTCCTCGGCTAAGATACAGTTAAGAAGGACCCCTTCCTCGTATGCAGGCCACTGCCTTTCACCGTAGAAAGGAGGGGGAAAGATTCCTCTCGAAACAACAACTATATTCATTTCAGAGTTTATTGCCAATACCGTAGATCATAACCACTAGAAATAATTTTCAATGGTTATGGACCGTAACGACAGATTTCAGACCCATAAAAACACCGAGAATAAAGCCAGCTTAATTATATTGTACATAAATCCCTGTCGGGGACCAACAGCTAAATAATACGAAATAAAGGATTTCTCCAGATGGCGTGGTGTGAGCATTAGTAGAATTCTGATGGAGTTTGGCTAATGCAAGAGCAAAATGGAGAAACTCCTTTTTGGCATAACCCATTTGTTCTCATTTGAATGCAGAAAATCGCTTTTGTTGCTTTTTTTTGGCAGAGCCAAGTGGCTTCCACTCCCTTTCAAGAGCCGAGGCCAATATTTACTTTACACACTCTCCATTTCAGGACAAAGAGATAAAAGGCAGCAGAGGACGTCCTGTATTTCCTCTGCTCTACAGACGCACTGGGCTAGGTTGCCCAAAACATTACGAGACCTTCCCTCTGCAACTGCAGAGAGTGCCTAGACTGTACAGTACATCACAGGACCTTCCCTCTAGAATGGCAGAAGATGTCTGGCTGTGCTCTTAGGGTTACAATTTCTCCCCTTCCAATCTTGTTCCTGTTGGCTGCAGAATTGTCAAAAGCATGTCAATATTTAGATTGTACTAGAAAACCAAGACACTTTTCTAATACAAACTGAAAGAGCAGCCTCGTCCTTATACAAACATGCCTAACGCGGTTCCAGTCGGGCAGTAGACACCTCGATCCAGAATAAAGTGGACTGCTGAGAAAGCCCAACACTGAACTATTTGTTTGTCCACTGAAATCAGAGACTCAAAGAATCATAGCGTTGGAATGGACCTCCAGGGTCATCTAGTCCAACCCCCTGCACAATGCAGGAAACTCACAAATACCTCCCCCCCACACACACACACCCAGTGATCCCTGCTCCATGCCCAGAAGGTGACAAAAAAACCTCCAGGATCTCCAGCCAAACTGGCCTGGAGAAAAATGGCTTCCTGACCCCAAAGTGGTGATCAGCATTTCCCTGGGCGTGTAAGAAAGGGCCACAAGAACTAAGCACTGAGGCAACCCTCCCTGACCTCCCTCTCATGATCTGCCTAAGCTCACACAACCAGCATTGCCGTCAGAGGGCCACCTAGCCTCGGTTTGAAAAATCAACCAATCCAGGCTACATCTGCTTTGTTGAGCAAATGTACGATCAGGTCAAAAGATGCAAGACCCAATTCCAGGCTAGTCAGAGAGCGCCGGTGTGGAATTGAGGCCGGAGGATCAGACTAGGATCTACGAGGCCCGGGTTCAAATCCCCACTCTTCCATGGAAGCTCACTGGGTGACCTTCGGCTAGTCACTCTCTCTCTCGCAGCCTAACCTACCTCACAGGTCGGTTGCCAACATCTAGGTGGGGGCTGGAAATCACCTGGAATTACCCAACTGATCTCCAGACCACAGGGATCGGTTCCCTACAGAAAATTGCTACTTCGTAGAGTGGGCTCTGTGGCCTTATACCCTACTGAGGTCTGTCTCCTCCCCAAACCCCGCCCACTCCAGCCTCGACCCCCATATCTCCAGGAATTTCTCAACCCGGAGTTGGCAACCTGACTCACAGAGGTGTTGTTCTGAGGGGGGGGGAAAGGAGGGAAGAAAGATGTTATAAGCTGCTTTGAGAGAAAGGTGGGATAGGCATTGACATTAAAAAGAGTAATATACAAAAGTAAGGTAAAGAAAGAATACCAAAGAAGGTGGGATAGTAATAAATACATAAGTATATTATTATTATTATTATTACTATTTCTACTACTACTTTGAAGTGCAAAATGTTGCTACAGTGGTTGATTTACGTTTCGCTACTTACGGGCTTAACTAATTCGTACCCTCCTACAAACGCAGCTCCGTGTTCTTTCGCTATAACGGCTTCATCCGCGTTCTGCAAGAAAATAACAGTTTGGTTTGATGAATGCTGGACGTAGTGATCATTTTAAGTGCATGAGCTTCCGCTACAAAATAACTGCCATGGTGTAACTCCAGTCACACGGCTAAAGCAAAATTTGCACAGCCAATGGAATCTTCAGTAGCCAATCAGAAGCCATGCTGGGCAAAAGCCCCACCCAGCCCTGATCACTTTCTAAAAGAGCTTGTTGGGCACTCCTAGTTAAGACAGTCGGGGGGAAAGGTTAAAGCGCTTGCGGCTCTTTAGCTTGGAGAACCGACGGCTGAGGGGTGACACGATCGAGGTTTACAAGATTATGCATGGGATAGAGCAGGTCGAGAAAGAAGTACTTTTCTCCCTTCCTCACAAAACAAGAACTCGTGGGCACTCAATGAAATTGCTGAGCAGTCGGGTTAGAACAGATAAAAGGAGGTACTTCTCCAACCAAAGAGCGATTAACGCATGGAATCCACTGCCACAGGAGGTGGTGGCTACAAGCATGGATGGCTTCAAGAGGGAACTGGATAAACATATGGAGCAGAAGTCCATCAGTGGCTATTAGCCACAAGGTATAGGTAGGAACTCTCAGCCTGGGGCAAGGGATGCTCTGTCTTCTTGGTGCTTGGGGGGGGGGGGCAACAGTGGGAGGGCTTCTAATGTCCTGGCCCCTCCTGATGTCACCTGGTATTTTTGGCCACTGTGTGACACAGAGTGTTGGACTGGAAGAGTGTTGGACTGGATGGGCCACTGGCCTGATCCAACATTGGCTTCTCTTATGTTCTTATGAAATGTCCCCTTGGCACAAGTTCATTGGAGACTTAGCTGCAGGAGAGGATTCATTCCACAGAGCATTACTTCCCAACCTGTAGGTCATGAAGCCCCTGACAGTGGGCCATGGGGCCAGACCTCCCTAATGGCCATCCCTGCCCTGTCCACGGCTCTCTTTCGTATTTTGGAAACCAAAATCTGACCCTGGAAAACAGTATCTTCCATGTCATATGTTAGCTGGGTTTTTCTTCTTCTTCACTGCATATACATGTTGATCACATAAAACGTGTCCTGATGGTTACTGTTAGCCCTACCAGCATAGATTTTAAGAAGCTGAATTGCTGCCTTCAGTTTCTGGGGGAATATCACTAAATGGCAGCCTCAGTGAGAGGTGGGGTATTGGCAAGGACCTCCTACCTATGTCTATGAGGATCTTTCCCTTTAAGAGAGCCAGAGGTCATTTCGGGGGGGATCGCGGGGAATCGCAGTTCCCCCGGGTGAGGTACGGGGGGCGGGGCACATGACGAAGCCCCGCCCCCTGCTTCCGGCCGCCCCGCTTCCTGCCCTCATTCAGCCAGGAGGAGGCAGGAGAAGAGGGAGGGTAAGTTGCTTCCTCCCTGCCTCTCCCCACCCCTGCCTGCCTGGGGCCAGGGAGGGCCTTCGCGGGGCTTCCTTGCACTCCCGCCGGCCTTGCAGGTCCACCGCCGGGCCCCTCATGGGGCTCGGCAGTGGAGCTGCAAGGCCGCCGCCGGCCGAGACTGTTGGGGGCGGGGTGTGTGGCCTTATGACACACTTCCGGTGATGTCAGGGTGTGTGGCCTTATGACACACTTCCGGTGATGTCAGGGGGTGTGGCATATGCTAATGAGTTATGCTAATGAGTTCCCCAAGCTCTTTTTCTGCAAAACAACCCCTGAAGAGAGCTCTCAATGACCCATCCGTTACTTAACCAAAAGGGTTGTTTTTATTAAAAGAAAAAATCCTAATAAAATGCACACATACAGAAATAAAACACACGTTAAAACATGCACACAAGTAATGGAAGTGCAGAGGTGAGCAAGAATAATAGCAGGATGTTGGAGGAATTATACATTGCCTGTCCAGGAGATCAGGAGTCCGTGGACTGTGAGCATGGAAAGTGACCCAAACAAAATTTGGGGGTGCCCTGCCAGTAGGCGCTCAGGGCAGACACACTGCAATGGAGTTGTGCTGGGCTAGTTATATCCAAAAACTTGTCCAGAGGGCTTGCTAATGCAAAGGGTCCCTCAGAACGAAGCATTGATAAGATTAATCAGGGATAAAACAATGTAGTTTGGAAACGCTGTACAGAGTTCCCAGGAGTGGACAAAAGAGACCAGAGATTCTCTTCTGGATGCAAAGTACAATTTGGGTTGGGTTCCTGATTACTTCTCTGGTGGCTGAAAGCTTTGTTGTTGTTGTTGTTCAGTCACACAGTCGAGTCTGACTCTTCGCGACCCCACTGACCACATCACGCCAGGCCCTCCTGTCTTCCGTCGTGCTCCGGAGTTTGCTTAATTTCATCTTTGTTGCGTGGATGACATTGTCCAACCATCTCATCCTTTGCCGTCCCCTTCTTCTGTTACCTCCAGTCTTTCCCAGCATCAGGGTCTTCTCCAGGGAGTGCTCCCTTCTCATTTGGTGGCCAAAGTATCTGAGCTTCAGCTTCAGTCTCTGGCCTTCCAGGGAACAGTCAGGGTTGCTAATTTAAACTAATCAAAACAGAAATGATACTGCTTGACAAACCACCTAGGTTTGGGATGTGGGAAAGGGGTAGAAGTCAGGACTTTTCATTATGAAGGACATGTGGGGAGGAAGGCTGAGGCGAGGCAAGTCCATTGTCCAGAGTATGCAGATGTCCGCAGGGTGGAGGGAGAGTCACAGCTGTCAGAACAAGGTCTCATGTGCTTCCCAGGGACACTGGCTAGGCATGGTTATGGGGCCTGCCAGTCCTGGCGTCCATTGTTGTGTCCACTTATATCAAGCTGCCTGGTATATAGTCTCCTGGGGTACCCCTATGAGGACCTCTGATGGTTGAAACGACCCTCCTAAGAGACAGGGGGTCAGCATGCTTACAGTTACGAGAGTGAACTTCTCAGAGCCAGTTTGGTGTAGTGGTTAAGTGCGCGGACTCTAATCTGGGAGAACCAGGTTTGATTCCCCACTCCTCCACTTGCACCTGGCTGGATGACCTTGGGCAAGCCACAGTTCTGATAAGAGTTGTCCTTGAAAAAGAGCAGTTTCTGTCTGAGCTCTCTCAGCGCCACCTACCTCGCAGGGTGTCTGTTGTGGGGAGGGGAAGGGAAAGGAGTTTGTAAGCCGCTCTGAGACACCTTTGGGTAGTGAAGGGAGAGGTAAAAATTCAGTATCTTCTTCTTAGACTGGGGGGGGGAGTTGGAAGGAGTAATGGAGAAGGAGAGGGTGGTAAAAGGCTGGAATGTAACCTCCATATGCAAAGGCTGCATATGTCGGAATGCCACTTGCTTGGGGTTCATAGTGGGAGCAGCTGTGCCCCTTTGTGTGATGTTTATTGGTTTCTCAAAAACAACTGGTTAGGCACTGTAGAAAACGGAATGCTGAACTGGATGGGTGCCAAGCAATGCTCCCTTTAAGCTGTGAGTCTTGTGAGCAAAAATTCTACTTTGTGAGCAACTGGCCATTAAAGTTGTGAGCCAGCGATTTGGCTGCTGCAGAAATTAGTCTGCTCTGGAGCTCTCCTTCCTGAGCTAAGACAAAAATCTGTGAGCCGGAGGCTAAAAAACTGTGAGCGAGCTCACACTAACTCAGCTTAGAGGGAACACTGGTGCCAAGGTCACAGTCTGCCTAGGGTGCCAAAAAATCTTGGGCCAACCTTGGATGGGTCACCAGACCAAGTAAATTTGGACTTGTGGGTCACCGTACCGAAAAGTTGGGAACCACAGCCGTAGATCATGGTCCTGTCTTCATTGTCCTGAATCAAACCTAACTTATAATTGCTGGAGAGGATGTGGGACATGGTGCAAGTCGCCAATGCTCCCTCTAAGCTGTGGAGTCTTGTGAGCAAAAATTCTACTTTTGTGAGCTACTGGCATTAAAGTCATGAGCGAGCAACTTGGCTACTGCATACATTAGTTTGCTCCGGAGCCATCCCTGAGCTAAGAGAAAAATGTGTGAGCTGGAGGCTAAACAACTGTGAATTAGCTCACACTAACTCAGCTTAGAGGGAACACTGGATCATGCGACTGAATGCACAAGGCCAATTTTGTGCTTGCCAGCTCACCAGTTCCATAGAAGATACTCTCGAGTAAGCACGCTACTGATTGCAGCCTCACTGGTGCGTACAGCACAATCCTAAGAGATACACCCTTTAACTGAAAACAATAGGCTCAAAAGGGTCTAAATGTAGGATTGCACAGTTTGTGTAGCTTTGTGGCCTGTGTAATCGGGATGTATGTTTGGATATTTCTGGTCAAATTAGATACCCAAACAATATCTCATCGGTATTTTTTTTGGTATATTTGTGGATCCAGACAGTATCTGGGATTGTCTGGGATACTAATAAACGGGTCCTGAAAAATCCCAGAAATATTCAGGAGTACTCAGGGCCAGCATTTTAAGGCTTCCAGGAATGTTGTTCTTTAATCTGACAGTGTGTCTGTGTCAGCATTTTCTTTCCGGGTCTTGGTATTTGCTTGCCAGGTTGGTTTGGCTTGGATTCTGTTTGTCTGAAATGGGTTCTGTTGGTCTTGCGACACTGTGTCCCTCGCTTAAGTTGGTTCGTGCCGGATTCTCTGCTTTGACATTGGCTTGACTTCTCTGATTTGACATTTGCTGGGCTTGCAAGTTGCAACGGCGTTCCCTGATAAGTTGATTTGGCTTGCATTCTCTAGTTTGACATTGGCTGTGTTAGGCTTGCTGCACTGACCCATGGGGCTGCTGGGATTCGCTGGTTCTGCATTAGCTGTTTGCATCCAGAGGCTTTTGTCCCATGGTTGCTTTGCTTGCTGCTGTGTCTTTGACGACTCCTTGCCCTGGAGAAAACATGTAATCACCCCCCCATAGGAAACAATGGAGGATGGCTGAGGGCACCTTATTCAGGGGCCCACAGAATTGGATCTCTTGGTCCAATTCCCTTGAAACTTGGGGGATTCCTTAGGAGACAGGGAGCATCAGCTCTGTCGTGATGGGAAATAGATTCAGGGTGGACAAAAGGAAATACTACTTTACACAGAGTGATTAAAATGTGGAATTGGCTGTCAGAGGATGTAGTGATGATGACGACAGGAATAAACAGCTTTAAAAGGGGATTAGATAGATTCACTGAGGATAAGTCTATCAATGGCTGAGGGGAACCTCCACATTCAGAGGCACTAAACCTCTGAATCCTGGAGCCAGGAGGCAACATCAGGGGAAGGCTTCAGCCTCTATGCCCTCTTGTTGGCTCTCTGGAGGAACTGGCTGGCCATTGTGTGAGACAGAATGCTAGACTAGATGGGCCACTGGTCTGATCCAGCAGGGCTCTTCTTATGTTCTTATGATTTTGGTGTCATTTTGCAGGAAAAACATCCCCTCTCAAAAGATCCTCCATTGGGAATAATGGACCTGAATAATATCAGGAACCCACCCTCAAAAAACAAACAAAAAAAACAAGAACAAATCCAGATACCAAACTGGTATTTGGGACCTGAGTAACCAGGAATACCATTAATTCCACACTCCCTGACATTTGGATCTGAAAAAATGCCATATTTTTATCTGTTGCACACCAGTAGTGTGTTATCTGGAAAGTCTCTGCTTCAAACCTCACCGCAACCGTCCAGTCACTAGCAGATGCAGATACTCACTGATCAAAGAAGTAACCAAAATGCATTTTCTTTGCTAGAAATTATCACAAATCTGCATTAAAAAGATACTCTGCAGCCCAAAATAATAGCAAATATAAAGATTGCTTTATTATCCTAATGTCTACCTGACTAGGAGCTGCAGTGGCTCAAGTGGTTAAGACGCTGAACTGCAGACTGTGGAAGGTCAGTAGTTCAGCAGTTCGAGACCCGGGTGCCGCATGATGGAGTGAGCTCCCGTCTCTAGTTCCAGCTCCTGCCAACCTAGCAGTTCGAAAGCAAGAAATTGCAAGTAGATAAATAGGTACCACTTAGGTGGGAAGGTAACAGCGTTCCATGCGCCTTGGTGTTTAGTCATGCCGGCCACATGACCACGGAAACGTCTTCGGACAGCGCTGGCTCTTCAGCTTTGAAACGGAGATGAGCACCGCAACCCTATAGTCGGATTCGACTGGCTTTCGAGCAAGGGAACCTTTACCTTTACTTTGTTTTTACTACCTGACTGCTAGAGAAATCACAGAAATCAAAAGGGGGGGGGGGAGAATAACAAAACTGACATGTAGGCTTTCCTCTACTCCCACATTGACTGCATCAGTTGCGACTGCAGACAGGAAATTTCTCTTCCTCCCATCCAGCAGGGCCTCCAATGATTTTAAAGACTTAGCCTCAAAGGGTGGAGTGACAGAACTGAGCTGGCTTTTCAAATATATCATACCTGGGGACAAGCCGTGGTTCAGTGGTGGAGCATCTGCTTGGCATGCGGAAGGCCTCAGGTTCAATCCCCGGCATCTCCAGTTAAAAAGAGGATCAGGGGACAGGCGATACAAAGGACCTCTGCCTGAGATCCTGGAGATCTGCTGCCCGTCTGAGTAGACAACACTGACCTTAACAGACCGATTGTCTGATTCAGTATAAGGCACCTTCATGGGAATGCATCATGCGTTTAAGAAAGAGGGCCAAGGCAAGTCCAGCGGCTAACTTAAAAATGACTTCAAAAAATATTTCTGGTCCCTTATCCCTCAATTGCTGTCTGGACCTCGGAACAATTTACAGGGTGCCAGACTCAACTCCAGCCGGCACCTTAGAGACCAACAAGATTTCGGGGGACAAGTTTTTGACAGTCAAAGCTCCCTTCGACAGGTAACTTTTCCAGAGCTTTGACTCTCAAAAGCCTGCGCCCCCAAAATCTTGTTGGTTTCTAAGGTGCTGCTGGACTTGATTCTAGCTCTTCTCCTGCATGGCCACCATCTGAAACTGTCTTACATGGTGCCCTCCCTCCGTGCCTTCTTTTGAACCCCAAGTCACAGTTCACCTGTTCCATGAAGGTTCTGATCCAACACGTCACTCCTCAAGTCTTAAGAACATAAGGGAAGCCAATGTTGGATGAGGCCAATGGCCCATCCAGTCCAACACTCTGTCACACAGTGGCCAAAAATACCAGGTGCCATCAGGAGGTCCACCAGTAGGGCCAGAACTCCAGGAGCCCTACCACTGTTGCTCCCCCCCCCCAAGCACCAAGAATACAGAGCATCCCTTGCCCCAGCCTGAGAGTTCCTATCTATACCTTGTGGCTAATAGTCACTGATGGACCTCTGCTCCATATGCTTATCCAGTTCCCTCTTGAAACCATCCATGCTTGTAGCAGCCACCACCTCCTGTGGCAGTGAATTCCATGTGTTCATCACTCTTTGGGTGAAGAAGGACTTCCTTTTATCCGTTCTAACCCGACCGCTCAGCAATTTCATTGAGTGCCCACCAGGTGTTGTATTGTGAGAAAGAGAGAAAAGTACTTCTTTCTCGACCTGCTCTATCCCATGCATAATCTTGTAAACCTCAATCATGTCACCCCTCAGCTGTCGTTTCTCCAAGCTAAAGAGCCCCAAGCGCTTTAACCTTTCTTCACAGGGAAAGTGTTCCAACCCTTTTATCATTCTAGTTACCCTTTTCTGCACTTTTTCCAGCGCTATAATATCCTTTTTGAGGTGTGGTGACCAGAACTTAATCCGCAACCAAAACACGGATAGTAGCTTTGAACAAATTTGAACAACTGGTCCTTCCCCATTATTCCAGTCCCTTTTCTCCTCTCCAGTCTTCCCCATCTAACATTTTGATTGTGAGCTATAAGGGGGCAAAGCCTGTCTTCTGCTTGTTAGTCTACCAAGGTCCCTGCCACACGGGACGGCTGGAACGCGGCTAAGCAGAGCCACACCAAACTTGACACGCCGCGGAGGGATCCCACGGATCCCCTCAGCCGCAGCGCATCGCTCCCCGGCACGATCAGATGCTGGGGAGAATGCGATGGTGCGAAGGGGAGCCTGGCGAACTGCGCATGCTCACACATGCGCAGTTCGGCCAGGAGCCGGGGATGTGATGGCGCAAGGACGCGCCGGCGATCCCACGGCCGCACTTGCCGCTGCCCATCCGAAAGAACCACCTAGGGAGGTGGTTCTTTTTTGCTGCGCTGTATGGGCGGGATGGGCCGGATCGGAGACGGAAGCAAGACGTTCCCCAGATGTTGCTGTGGGATCGCGCCTGTTTGCTCCGGCCCTGATCCGTCCTTCTCCCGGCCCAAACGGCTCGTATGAACAGGACCAAAGTATCACGGACACTGACAGAGTTGCATCCGTAATAAAACAATGACACACCACTCAATGTTGAGTTGTAGTCTGCTTGACAAAACCGAGAGATGTCACATCTGCTGTTGTTTATACTTGGTGAGATAGCTGGATTCATTAGGGAGAGAGTCCCAGAGTCATTTTTAAGTTCAGTCTTAACTCGCCGACAACGTTAACACACACGGGGCAGAAGAAAGTGTTGAAACTGCAGGTAGCGACTCACCTCTGTGAACACCAGAACCTTGTGGGTGTTATCCAGAAAACAGTGTGGCAGAAGAACAGTAGCGGTGAATGGCTCCACTGGTTTCTGAAAGGAGAACGAGTTGTTTTTTTTTAAAAACCACTCAGGTTATTTACTGTGGCAACAATTACATTACAAAGAGTTTAGCATCTTGACAAAGGTTTCCACAGTGACCAAGAACAAAGATGGGCAGAATTTCAGACTTAATGCAAACACGAGAGATACAGTGTCAAGGAAACTATGTGATCTGGAAATCCCTCTCAGGGCCACATCCTCGAACAAATCATCTCTGAAATTAATTGTAGGTGCCCTGGTTATATAAACTCACCTTTTTTGCGTATTTGGTGTGTGTGCATATGTGCTTGTGAGCCTGGAAGTCATGGTGACTTCTAGTGACCCCTAGTGGGGCTAGGACAGGGGTGTCAAGCATAAGGCCCAGGGGCCAGATCTGGCCCGTCCAGGGCTCTTATGCGGCCCGCGAGCAACTGATGCAAGGGAGGGAGTGCTGGGGGGGAGTGGGCGGAGCCATTCCATTGTGGCTTCTGCCAGACAGAACAACCTTGTCTGCAGCAGTCAAGCATTGTTGGGGGCATCTGCCCAGCACTGCACTACTGCCCCTCATTGTCTGCCTACGTGGGTTTTCCTCTGCACCCCCCTCCCAGCCCACAGAGCCTTGCAGTGAGGATACACCAACTTGGAGCTTACAAGCAGCTGTCCTTTCTGAAGTTTCTATCTCCAGTACCTGGGCATTACGTTTTATGGCACACATGGCCTGGCCCAACAAGGTTCTATTTATGTCAGATCTGGCCCTTGTAACATATGAGCTCAACACCTCTGGGCGAGGACATTTCAGAGAGGTGGCTTGATAACATGCCTTTGCGTCCCAGCCCTGGTATTCCTTGGAGGTCTCCCTTCCAAGTACTTGCCAGGGTCGGCCCTGCTTAGCTTCTGAGATCTGACGAGATCACGCTCGCCTGGGTGATCCAGGGTCAGGGCTACCTAAACTCACTTTGAGGGCCAACTCACACATTGCAAAGTCCTTGGTGTCTGCCATAAGTCCTCGCAGTAGACAGCGGAGAGTTGGTAACCTGAGAATCAGCCCTCAGTGTTAGGGGAAATGTCAGGGAATTATGTTAGGAAGCAATTTAAGAAGTCTGACATCCACACACACACAAGAAACTCTCTCTGGTGTACCTTCTTGTCCATTGACATATCCAGGGTGATGTCAGCATACACAAACTGCCTGGGGGAAGTGAAGTCCAGTTCCTGAAACTTCTTCAGCATGTCTACAGCCACTTCTGCTTCATAAACGGGTCTCTGGTAGCACCAAGTCAAATAGACGTCATCTGTCGGCCCAATCGGCAAGGCTGGTTTGTAACGTTTCTTTTCATAGAGCAGCTCTGGTACAGCAGTTTTCTTTTTGGCTTTTGTTTTACTGGACTGTTTCCTTTTTTTTAAAAAAAAAAGATGTGATAGAAGGAGCGGCCTAGCTCTGCGTAGACTGGCAAGGTAAAATAACACAAGCATGATGAGAGCCAGTTTGGGTTAGTGGTTGGGGGAGCAGACTCTAATTTGGGAGAACCGGGTTTGATTCCCCACTCCTCCACATACAGCTGCTGGGGTGACCTTGGGTCAGTTACAAGTTCTCTTAGAGCTGTTCTCTCACGAGCAGTTCTCAAAAGAGCTCTCTCTGGCCCACCTACCCCACAGGGTGTCTGTTGTGCAGAGAGGAAGGGAAAGGAGATTGTAAGCTGCTCTGACGGGTAGTGAAGAGAGGGGTATAAATGCAATCTCTTCTTCTCCTCTTCGATTTATCTTTTTTTTTTTAGCATGTCCTTCTCCCATGGAGCTCAGGGCTGCAAACATGTCTCGCCCTTCCCTCACAACAGTGACCACAACAACCCTGCCAGGCGGGCCAGGCTGAGAGTGTGTGACTGGTCTAAGGTGACCCTGTGAGCTTCACAGCTCAATGAGATTTGAACCCAAGTCTTCCAGATACTAGCCCAATACTCTAAGCCAGGGGTCCCCAACCCTTCTGAGCCTATACGAATTCTGACACAGGGTGGTGGGTGCAACCCCAAAATGGCTGCCAGAGCAGGGGAAGCCACACATACGGAGGAAGCCCAAGTTCAAGGGGCGGAGGAGTAACTTTTAAAACCACACTGAGCGAGAGAGAAGAAAAGAAGAGGAGATTGGATTTGTACCCCGCTCTTTGCTCAGAGTCTCAGAATGGCTTACAATCTCCTTCTCTTCCCCTCTCGACAACAGACAGCCTGTGAGGTAGGTGGGGCTGAGAGAGCTCTGACTGAGAATTGCTCTTGAGAGAACAGCTCTGAGAGAACTGTGGCTTGCCCAAGGTCACCCAGCAGCTGCATGTGGAGGAGTGGGGAATCAAACCCGGTTCTCCCGGATTAGAGTCCGTGCTCTTAACTGCTACACCAAATTGGCTCTCAGCAGCTGCTGAAACATTGTTTTAATCTGCCCAGCCAACCAGATCTCCAGTGACCAGTCACAAGCCCTGTTGGACAAGTACCCCACCCAGCCCCACCCACTTTCTGAAAACATCTGGTAGGTGCTAGGAAAGGGCCTCTAGGACAGCAGCCACACAGCCCACGAGTACCACAGTGGGGTGCGGTGGCTCAAGTGGTTAAGACTGTGGAAGGTCAGTAGTTCAGCAGTTCGAGACCCGGGTGCCGCATGATGGAGTGAGCTCCCTATCTATACCTTGTGGCTAATAGCCACTGATGGACTGATGGACTGATGGACCTCTGCTCCATATGTTTATCCAATCCCCTCTTGAAGCCATCCATGCTTGTAGCCGCCGCCACCTCCTGTGGCAGTTAAACTTGCTGAATGACTTTGGTCCAGTCACACATTTGCACCTTTACATAGTCACAGGATAGGAAGAATATGTGCACTTGGAAGCAAAAATTGTGACTCTCACCACCTCCAGCTCTTTTGTATAACAGCAATTGACTGTGCATGGCAACCCAATCTGAACACAGCTTAAAATCAAGAACTGTGCAGACTAGGCACAATCCACCAGCAAGCTCTCTTGCACAGCCTGCCCTTGAATGAACAGATGCTGCTCAAGAGAATTACAGTGCTCTTCTTTTCCATAGGACGTTCTGAGAAGGAATCCCAAGCAAATAAAGCCCACTGTCTAGCTAAAGTAAAGGTAAAGCCAGTCTAATTGAACTCTAGGGGGCAGTGCTCGTCTCCGTTTTCAAGCCGAAGAGCCAGCGCTGCCCGAAGACTTCTCCGTGGTCATGTGGCCAGCATGACTAAACACTGAGGCACATGGAACACTGTTACCTTTCCACCGAAGCGGTACCTCTTTATCTACTTGCAATTTCTTGCTTTCGAACTGCTAGGTGGGCAGGAGCTGGGGACAGAGACGGGAGCTCACTCCGTCATGTGGCACTCAGGTCTCGAACTGCCGAGCTACCAACCTTCCGGTCTGCAGTTTAGCGTCTTAATCTGTGAGCCACCGCGGCCTACCTAGTAGGCTTTTAATCCTAGCCTTCCTCCAAGGAGCTCAGGACAGCATGCACACTTCTCCTTTCCCCTTTTATGACCTCACATCACCCCTGTGAGGTAGGTTAGCCAGAGGAATGTGACTGGCCCAAGATCACCCAATTCATGGCAATGTAAGAATTACGATCTCCACAATCCTGGTCCAATCATCAGCATCTCCATTGCCCTCTCTCTTTAACCCCCCCCCCCCAAACTAGTAGAATACTCAAAAAGCAATAAAATGGCAGTCATGGCATGCGTGAAAACTGATTTGGTTACCATCAAGATTCAACCTGATGAGATAACAAGTTTTCTTTACAGGCCTATGGAGCTTCATTGCATATACTTGAAGCCAAGGCTTAATTACCCTTTCCACCAAACAGAGTGAGCCAGTTTCAAGCTGGGAACGCAGTCTGTTAAATCACTGACATTAATTTGGTTTCTGGTGAGGTACAAACACCCACGAGTTCCCACAAATTACTCAAGCAGGATGCAAACAAATGCTCTCCATCAATCTTCAACCCCACCCCCTCAAGTGTACAGTGAACCAGAATAAGGATGACATAACCCAAGAATCTGAAATATGCCGGTGCTGTTTGTCTCAATCACTCAATGATTATCCAGTAGCAGATTGTGTGTCTGAACACACTCCCTGCTACTAGAGACATGCTTAGCTGAGCCCTGAACATTTCTACTAATTATGCCATGAATTTTTAAAAAAACATTTTAAAAGCACCTATCCTACTTGGATCCAGATCCCACTTACAGCATCCTCCTCTCTCTAATCACTATTGATGAGGATATCAGGAGGCAGGAAACATCTGGACACCCCTCCATTGTCTCTGGCTGCAGCTAAGGATCTGTTCTCCAAAGGGCATTTGTCATTTGCACGGGTTTTGGACTTTTGTCAGCAACTTCAGAAGACAATTTTGGCAGAAAAAGCAGGATAAAAATATATTCTTTAAAAAACTGTTTTATTAACTAAACAAAGCAATAAAAGGTATTTACTTACTTTGAAGCATAGGGTCTATTAGAAATCAGTAAGTTAGCAAAAGCAGGTACCACTGCAGAGTGTTTACCAATTCTGGTGAAAATAGGGCTAGGACACTGAACGGAAACTGTGAGAAGGAAAAAGAGAGAGAGAAAATGCTTCTGCCACCAGACCAGAAGAAGCAACGCGGAAACCAACAATGCAATCCTAAACAGAATTACACTCTTCTAAGCCCGTTGACTTTGAAGGACTTAAAAGAATGTAACTCGGTTTAGAATCGCACTCCCAGATGCTTGGTAATGGAGCTCTTCAATCTATAGTTCCAGAAATGTTTTGTGAAATGGGGCACTGGTACAAAAAATGAGATCCCTCAGCACATATATTTTAAAGTAAATTCTACTTAAATCCATTGGACTTGCTTCCTGTTAATTTTGTTTACAATCTAATTCTTCATTAAGGTGGTAAAACTGTCTCTGGGCTGCACTCAAACAGAAGGCAGAGGCTCATATACTTCTAATTATTCTCTCTCTCTGTGTTAAGTGCCATCAAGTCTCTCCATTTCATTTATTAGCTTCATTGACCCGAGGTCTTAAGCCAAACATGCAAACAACAAGTATAAAATGCATTACATAAAATTATAAGAAATTTAGACAGAACGCCTTTACAATAAAAGCTAGTAAACATGCTCTCAATCAGTAACATCAGACCACATTTTATAAACTTCAGTGAATTCTATAAAATCCCATGATATTATGGAAATTAGTTTTAAAATTTTAAAATTGTATACAAAAGGTACTCATAACATTTCAAAGCCGCTTTAAAGATAGCACTATTGAAAGATATTTTGCCACCAAGCGAGTCGTTTCAGGGTCCTCATCAGCTAATAGTATGGTTATCACCCAGGGTTCCATAGGGAGGTGATATCTTTGTAAAATAGGAGTAATCCAGCAGGATCTGGGGTCAATCCATTGGTGGCAAAATAACATAAGATGATCTAAGGTCTCTATTGCACCTGATCCACAATTACACAATCTATTTGAGTACTGTATTTTAGCAAAACGGCCACTTAGCTCTACAGTTGGAAAAACATTCAACCTTGCAAGCGTGAAGACATATCTAGATCTGGGGGATGTAAGGAAGCTCATATATGAGGGAGTTTTCTTAGGTGGAACAATCCCTAAGGCAGAGTTGGAGCATACTCGCCTAGCACGAATTGAAGTGCTGAGTCGATCAATGTTTGTCACCCTCAATCTCATCAAATTTAGCGCTTCTTGATAATTTAAATTATTAAGCCCCGTAGGGGCGAGACCAATCCACTCCAGCTTGTTATCTATATGTTTTGCCCACGTACATTTATAATTATCCCCTTTTAAAAGATAAAGAAGACCTCCTTGAGCATTAGGTGTCATATAAAGAACTTTCAGTCTCAATTTAAAGGCTGCCTTCCAGGCTCTTGACTCAAAGGAGCATCAAGTCTCTTACAACTTACGGTGACTCTATAAATTAATGCCCTCTAAAATGTCCTACAGTTCTAATTATTCTACAGATTTGTTAAGTTTTCCCATCTTTTGGAGAAATTAGGCGGCATCTTATTTTCCAGTCATTCTCCTTTAATAAAGAGCTCTTTATTCATGTTTCACTTCTAGTCTATTTGTAATAGAAACATTTTAAAGTCAACTCATATTTACTGCAAAATCCATAGTCTGGCTTAAATATGCACTCTACTTTTCAACCATTTTATACACATGCAAGAGAAAATGAAGCAGCAGTTAATCAATACACATTTTTTTTTTGAAGTGTGCATATAATATATGCTGTTTAAACCAATAAGGTTTTGGTCTTTGTTTTTGCACAATGACAGTGTGTAAGACTTCTTCCATCAAAGAGACACTAACAATCTCAACCTATAATAGCCCACTGGACCACAAACAGCTCCATTTTTGCTCTTTTAACAGAAGCCACACACTGAGCCCCCTGGGTGGGTGGAGGAATTCCAGAAACACTTGAGGAATAGCAAAAAGAAAGAAGAATCTTAAAGGCTAACAACATTAATTCCAGCAGAAGCTTCTGCAAGTCAGAGCTCACTTCATTAGATGCATTTCATCAGAAAAACAAAAGAAACATTTTAAAATATTTTTGTTTAACTCAATTGTCCTCGGAGAAGGAAAACTAAATAGCATTTCAAGGCAAAACATACCTTTCTCTGTATCCTATCACGGAAAGGCAGTGAAAAAGGACTTTAGCAGCATCTTAAGGACTAACACAATTTCATTTCTGCACCTGCTTTTATAGACTGGAGCTCACTTCTTCAGATCATGCAACGAATGGACTCTCAGTATGCAATCATCTTATGTAGGGGGCAGAATAATACCATAAGGAGACCGCACTCACTGCGTCTGAAGAAGGGGGCTTCAGCCCAGAAAAGGCTAGACTAAAACCTTCCTAGACTTTTAAGGTGCCCCTAGACTTCTTTTTATTTGTCCTGCAACAGACTCTCACGGCTATCCCTCTAGATCAGGGATATTCAAAGGCCGGTCTTCTACCTATCGTGGCATTACACAAGGGCGGGAGCGGCGAAGGACACTTCTCGTCCACAAGCGAGTCGAGACGCCGACAACCCGCGTCTACTTACTTGGAACCAACTCCCCCACACACTATATTCAACGCACTCCTGTATATATAGACTAGGGAGTGGGCGAGGGCCCAGAAAAGCTTCCAGTTTGGTTATGGCCCTACGATTCCTCGTTCTTCCTCCTCTCCAGGGTTTACCTGCTCTCAGACAGCATCTCATCATGGACGCCGCCATCTTGTCCGCGAGGAAAGGACAGCTGTCCGTTCGCAAATGGTCCCCGGATAGAACACGGAGCCGAGAAAGAAAGGTTCCGCGCCTGAGGAAATGCGGTAAGGGAGCTCGTGTAGTGTTCTGTCTTTTGATAAGGCATAACAGCCGAGCGAGTGACAGGAACAACCCAATGCAGAGTTATTTCAGGCTCTAAACCCATTTATTCCAGTGGGTTGAGACCGCAGTAACTGTGTGCTGTAGCAGTAGAAAAGAGCAAGAGTCCAGTAGCACCTTAAAGATGAACAAAAATTGTAGCAGGGAAATGTTGTTAGTCTTCAAGATGCTACTGGACTCTTGCTCTTTTCTGCTGCTAGGTAAAGGTTGCCCTTGCTCGAAAGCCAGTCGAATCCAACTCTAGGGGGCGGTGCTCATCTCCGTTTCCAAGCCGAAAAGCCAGCACTGTCCGAAGCTATTTCCATGGTCATGTGGCCGGCATGGTTAAACACCAAGGCACACAGAACGCTGTTACCTTCCCAGCGAAGCTGTACCTGTTTATGTACTTGCAATTTCTTGCTTTCAAACTGCTAGGTTGGCAGGAGCTGGGGTCAGAGACGGGAGCTCACTCTGTCACGCGGCACTCGGGTCTCAAACCGCCAAGCTACAGACCTTCTGATCTGCAGCTCACTGTCTTAACCTCTGAGCCACCACGACCACTGCTGCTACAGACAGACTAACACGGCTGCCCATCTTGTGTGCTGTATCTGGGTCTTACAGCGGGGAAATGAAAACACGCCCCTAAGCTGATGAACTGGGATTCATGTTCAAGTTTCTCTAAAGCAATGGCCCCTTTGAGAGGAACATCATATGTTTCAGCAAAAGCTTCCATGAGGCAGAGCTCACCTCATTTCATGAATTCTTAAAAATTAAACTGCCTAATTATTAAAAGGTGTATTATTAAAAATTATCCAAAAACTGGTGGAAAGTGCTGTCATGCTGCAGCAGACTTATGATGACCTTGTATTTATATTTATTTATTGACTTACTTCATTTGTACCCCAACGGGGACCCAAGGTGGTTCACAGCATTCTTTTCTCTTCCATTTTATCCTCACCACAACCCTAAGAGGTAGGCTGAAAGAGTGTGATTGGCCAAGACAGATTCAGGCGGGGTGGCCATGTTGGTCTGCAGCAGCAGAACAAAGCTGGAGTCCAGTGGCACCTTTAAGACCAACAAAGTTTTATTCAAGGTCACTCAGCAAGCCTCCATGACACGGGATTCAGACCCGGGTCCCAGATACTCATCCAACCCTTAACCATCACACCACACTGGCTCTAGGCAAGAGCTGAACAGAGGCCCCGGTCACACGGCAAAGTTGCCATGGGAGAGGCACGGGAGTCCCGCGGATTTTCCGGGCGTGATCTCACCTCAACATCTGGGAAGCGCAGTGCTCCCGTGGCGAACCCGTGGCTCCCCGCCGAAGGTGCAGAGTTAAAAACTAGTACCTCCGAGGTACTAGTTTCCGGAAACTGCAGGGCAAGGGCGGGCGTCTGACCGCGTTTCCGGTGGACTTCCATGGCATCTGGGGCTCGCCCATGTCCCGTCGCAATAGGGTTGCCAAATGGCACTTACCTCCTCCGCGTGGAACTCCCGGGTGGTTCCCGGTGCATGCGCGCGCCGCATGCACGTCACTAGGAAGTGACGTTATGCCGTCGGGCACGCTGGGGGCGGGGACACAACCATACAAGGGAAAACCATAGAGTGTTCCCTTGTATGGCTGTGGCCCCGCCCCCCAGCGTGCCCAGCATCCTCCTGTCACTTCCAGGTGACGCGCACGTCGGGGAGGAGTTCCCCCCGGGGCCCTATCCAGCGCCGCTGGGGAATGGGCCTCTGGGGCGGGGGTTTCCCCGCCCCGCGGGGGGACTTGGGATCCCTAGGCTGCCACGACGTCACCGGAAGTGACGTCTGACGTTGGGGGCGTGGCCGAGCTCGTCGGGGGGGGAACATATGGTTTCCCCCTGACGAGCTCAGCCACGCCCCCAATGTCAGCAACGTGGCAGCGTCACATTCCGGGGCAGGGTTCCCCCGGGCTTGATTCCGCCGGGCGGGAAATTGGGGCTCCGAAGCGGGGGATTCCCCGCCCCCCGGGCACATTTGGCAACCCTACCCGGTGTCATAGCGTCCCTTCCTGGTGATGCGCACGCCGGGGCGGGGTTCCCCCTGGGGCCCGATTCCCCAGCGTCGGGAAACGGGCCTCTGGGGCGGGGGTTTCCGCGCCCCCCGGGGCGACTTGGTAGCCCTACGTCGCAAAGAAGGGGTTTTTTCCCAAGTCCCCACAGGATGCGCACAAGCACCCAACGGAGCATGCGCACAAACAGGAAGCGGTGTTTGCCACAGGAGCCACGTGGCGCGAGTGCCAGTTTGAATGTGCCGTTCTGCTTCTTTGCCGCGCTGCGGACTAGCCGTCTGATCTGCACCTGACGCCTGCCCACGGGACCTCCAAAGGACTTCTGATCGGGCTGCCGCGCTTTATTTTCCTCCGGGGCAATTAGCCACGCCTCCCCCCCGCATTTTCCGGTCCGTGTGACCGGAGCCGGAAGTGGTTTGTCATTGCCTGCTTTTAAAAAAACAGCTTTTACTTGTAGCATAAACTTTCATGGAACACATTCTCAGTGATAAACACTTGCTTGTCTTTACAGTGCTACGTGATTCTCGTTTATATTTAAGAACATAAGAACATAAGAGATGCCAATGTTGGATCAGGCCAAAGGCCCATCCAGTCCAACACTCTGTATCCCACAGTTTGCTGCAACAGAATACAGCTTTGGAGTTATTATTATTGTGTGTACACATGCTGAATACACTTTTGATACATTTTCTTTCTTTTTGCATTTGTGTGTGTGTGTTTGCACGTGCTGGAAGTCATGGCGACCTCTGGTGACTCCTACTGGGGCATGGAGGACGTTCAGAGAAGCGGCTTGATAGCCTGCCTCTGCCTCCCAGCCCTGGTATTCCTTGGAGGTCTCCCATCCAAATACTTGCCAGGGTCGGCCCTGCTTAGCTTCCGAGATCTGATGAGAGCGGGCTTGCCTGGGCTATCCAGGTCGGGGCCACTTTTAATACATTTTCAATGCACTTTAGGGATTGTTTGCAAGTGAGTTTTCCTGTTTCACACAGTAAACACCATTTGCAAAGTGCATTAAAAGTGCCTTGTTCGGCATGTGTGAAAGCTTGCTATTACCAGTCCTTAATGGAGACCAACCTTGCTAGTGGAACCTGATGCTTAATCCCAACTCAGCACCTTCAGGTTTGAGGCACTTTACCATTTTCTCATCATAAAACACTATGAAATCCCAAACAGTTACACTTTTCTAAGCCCATTAACTTCAGTGTCCTTAAGAAGTATGTCTATTTTCTTAGGATTATACTGCTTAAGACATTTTTTTTTTGTGGCTTGCAAAGTTATCCCCAGACATTTGTGCCAGAATATTCCAGTGGGGTATAGGGTTGCCAGCAGGGGTCATTTCCTGCAGGAGCGCACAGGAGCGGAGCTCCGGCAGTAAAGCGCTCAGGGGGCGGGGACATGCAACAAGCCCCACCCCTTGCTCCCAGCAGCCGCAGGCCACAAGGAACAAGAAGCAGCCAGGTAAGTTGCAGAGCCCCCCCCCCCAAGATAGCAATCCAAAACACTCCAGCGGCACCTTTAAAGCCAAGGTTTATTCAGGTACAAGTTCTCCCTCCTCTGCGAGGACAGATCTGCACGTCCCCCCCCAATAGCTAGCAATTCAAAAGAGTCCAGTGGTGCCTGAGTGGTGGGTGTTGCCTTCTGACACACTTCCCGCACCTCAGTTCATCCCTTGCCTTGAAAACCCCACGGGGGTCACTGTGAGTCGGCTGTGACTTGATGACCCTTTCCACCACCAGTTGTCTCAGTCTGTAGCAGCAAAAAATAAAATACGAGCCCAGCGGCAGCTCAAGACTGACATTTATCCCAGTGTAAACTCCCGTCTCTGGTCCCAGCTCCTGCCAACCTAGCCGTTTGAAAACAAGAAGCTGCAAGTAGATAAATAGGTACCACTTCGGTGGGAAGGTAACAGCATTCCGTGCACCTCGGCGTTTAGTCATGCTGGCCACATGACCACGGAGAAGTCTTTGGACAGTACTGGCTCTTTGGCTTGGAGACGGAGATGAGGACCTCCCCCTAGAGTCGGATTTGACGGCCTTTCGAGCAAAGGAAACCTTTGCCTTTACCTTTAAACTTTTGTAAGACACAGCTCACTTCACCTCATATATGAAGAAGAGGAGGTGAAGTGAAGAGATTGGATTTATACCCCGTCCTTCACTACCCAAAGGAGTCTCAGAGCGGCTTCCAAACTCCTTTCCCTTCCCCTCCCCACAACAGACACCCTGTGAGGTAGAAGAAGAAGAAGAAGAAGAGATTGGATTTATACCCCGTCCTTCACTACCCAAAGGAGTCTCAGAGCGGCTTCCAAACTCCTTTCCCTTCCCCTCCCCACAACAGACACCCTGTGAGGTAGAAGAAGAAGAAGAAGAAGAGATTGGATTTATACCCCGTCCTTCACTACCCAAAGGAGTCTCAGAGCGGCTTCCAAACTCCTTTCCCTTCCCCTCCCCACAACAGACACCCTGTGAGGTAGGTGGGGTTCAGAGAGCTCTTGACAGAAACTGCTCTTTTTCAAGAACACCTCTGAGAGAACTATGGCTTGCCCGAGGGCATCCAGCAGCTGCAAGTGGAGGAATGGGGAATCAAACCCGGTTCTCCCAGATTAGAGACTGCGCACTTGACCACTACACGAAAATGGCGTTTGGTGGTGGAGAGTGCCGCCAAGTCACAGCCAACCAATGGCAACCCCATAGGGTTTTCAGGGCAAGAGACATTCCGAGGGGGTTTGCCATTGCCTGCACAGTAGCCCTGGACTTCCTTGGTGGTCTCCCATCCAAGTACTAACCAGGGATGACTCTGCTTAGTGTTCAAGATCCGACAAGATTGGGCTAGCCTGGGCCATCCAGGTCAGGGGTTTAACCGTGAGGCCGATGAAATTAAATTAGTTAATCATTGTAATTGTGGTGTATTCAATCTGACCCATGTACGTATGAGAAACACTGTCATTGAATCACCATGTGAAGCTTCATTCCTGGGCTAGGATCCAAATCCCTCAAATGTTATTGGTAGCCCAGGAAGAGACGACCAATCACCAACAGCCAGTTCCAAGAGCGGGAACTATTGTGATTGGCAGAGGTCATTTCGGGGGGGATCGCGGGGGAACGCAGTTCCCCCGGGCGAGGTACGGAGAGG
>NW_015160853.1:850472-885288 GCF_001447785.1 Gekko japonicus | reverse complement strand
GGTGTCAGGGGGTGTGGCCTTATGACACACTTCCGGTGGTGTCAGGGGGTGTGGCCTTATGACACACTTCCGGTGGTGTCAGGGGGTGTGGCATATGCTAATGAGTTATGCTAATGAGTTCCCCTAGCTCTTTTGCTGTGTAATGACCCCTGGTGATTGGACTTTATCCCTGCAACCTCTGGCGGGGAGGGATATGGTACATATGAAGGCGTTAGCACAAGGGTATGTTTGGTGGCCCGGCTTAGATGCCGATATCGAAGAGTGGGTGAGGGTTTGTATGCCCTGTCAACAGGCCAGGCCCGAACCTCCTACCGCTACACCGCAGAGATGGGAATCTGCAGGGAAGCCATAGTCCAGGCTTCACCTGGATTTTGCGGGGCCTGTCCAGGGACAAATGTTTTTGTTGGTAGTTGATGCATACTCGAAGTGGTTAGAGGTGGCGCACATGCACTCTACCTCTTCGATCGCCGTCATCAACGTCCTACGCCGGTTGATCTCCACCCACGGGCTACCGGACGTGTTGGTGAGCGACAACGGCGCACAATTTACCTCTAGGGAGTTCGCTCAGTGCCACACTCGACTCATGACAACCCTTCTGGGGGTTTTCAAGGCAGGAGGAGACAAGAGGTGGTTTGCCATTGGCTACCTCTGCGTGGCAACCCAGGTCTTCCTTGGTGGCCTCCCATCCAAGCACTAACTATGGCCAACCTCGTGAGCTTCCAGGCACTCATGAGCTGGGACTAGTCTGGGCGAAGGGGCCACAATGTATTTATCTCATGCATTTTTATCCCACCCATCAATGCTCCCTCTAAGCTGTGGAATCTTCTGCGCAAAAATTCTACTTTGCAAGCTACCGACATTAAAGTTGTGAGCGAGCGATTTGGCTCCTGCATAAATTAGTTTGCTCTGGAGCCATCCTTCCTGAGCTGAGACAAAAATGTGTGAGCTGGGGGCTAAAAAACTGTGAGCTGGCTCACACAAACTCAGCTTAGACGGAACACTGCCACCCATCCTCCCAACAGCTTGTGATTCTCTTTTCAACCTCACAACTCCCCTGTGATAAAGATTGTGATGCCGAAAGGCTGACTGGCCCATAGTCAAGCAGCAATCGGGTTGCCAGCTCTGGGTTATCTGCTGAAATCATAGAATCATAGAGTTGGAAGGGACCTCCAGGGTCATCTAGTCCAACCCCCGGCACAATGCAGGGAATTCACAAATACCTGCCCCCTTAACACCTGCAGTGACCATTGTTCCATACCCAGAAGATGACAGAAAACCTCCAGGATCCCTGGCCAAACTGGCCTCAAGAAAAACTGCTTCCTGATCCCAAAGTGGCAGTCAGCATTTCCCTGGGCATGTAAGGAAGGTCCACGAGAACTAAGCACTGAGGCAACCCTTCCTGCCCTCCCTTCTCGTGATCTGCCCAAGTTCACACAATCAGCATTGCTGTCAGATGTTAGCAGATGTTGAGAAATACCTGGAGATTTTGGGGTTGGAGCCTGGGGAGGGTGGAGTTTGGGGAGGGGAGGGGCCTCAGCAGGATACAATGCTGTAGAGTCCACCCTCCAAAGCAGCCATTTTCTCCAGGGCGACCGATCTTGATCATCTGGAGGTCAATTGTAATAGCGGGAGATCTCCAGGTGCCACCTGGAGGATGGCAACCCTGAGCAGTGAGCTGAAAGGCAGCACAGGGATTTGAAGGAGCTCCTTTGCATATTAGGCCACACACCCCCTGATGTAGCCAATCCTCCAAGAGCTTACAGTAGCCCCAGTAAGAAGAGCTCTGTAAGCTCTTGGAGGATTGGCTACACTAGGGGTGTGTGGCCTAATATGCAAAGGAGCTTCTGCTACAAAAAGAGCCCTGTTAAAAGTGACACGTTGACCATTATTACTCCACACTGGCTGTTATACAAGATTCCTGGTGGTTGTTTTCTTACAGAAAATAATTGTCCCTGCGCACCAGTTCATGGAAGTAATTGTCCACCCTGAACGCTAATTCACCTTTGCATTAATGTGTGCTCTTCACCTTTGCAGTCCACCAGTCTGAGGGCTGGATCTTGTTTTCATCTGTGCCCTGCAACATAATATAGCACGCCTATCTCTTGGAATGCTGGGGCCTCCTAGTCTAACTCCCACACATATACATGCCACCTCCCTTCTGTTTGTATACACCTGTGTTTATATACCTGTCAGCTGCATGGATCACTTCATGTGACTGACTCTGCTCCATAAACCATTACGGTACAACAGATGTGTTAGTCTTTTAAGGTGCCAAAAGACTCTTTTGTTATCTGGCAAAGCATGATATCCCGAATGATTATTCCTTTTATAGTCAAAAATGGGTATGTTTGGGAGCTCAAAATTAATAGCACAAATATTTTTCTAATACTTAGAATATATTCCTTATGTTCTTGCAACTGCTGATTTTTTTTTAAGTGTACAAGATAATCAAATAACTGAGCATTTGCTTTGCTGCTGCTGTATGCAAAATTAGGCTGGTGTTGAATCACAGTTTAAAAAGGTAAAGGTTTCCCTTGCTCGAAAGCCAGTCGAATCCGACTCTAGGGGTGCGGTGCTCCTCTCTGTTTCCAAGCTGAAGAGCCAGCGCTGTCTGAAGACGTTTCTGTGGTCATGTGGCCAGCAATACTTAACGCCGAGATGCACGGAATGCTGTTAACTTCTCACCGAAGCGTTACCTTTTTATCTACTTGCAGTTTCTTGCTTTCAAACTGCTAGGTTGGCAGGAGCTGGGGCCAGAGACAGGAGCTTACACTGGGATAAATGTCAGTCTTGAGCTGCTACAGACTGAGGCAACTGGTGGTGGAAAGAGCCATCAAGTCACAGTCGACGTACGGTGACCCCCGTGGGGTTTTCAAAGCAAGGGATGGGTATTGAAGGGTGGGTATACATCCAATCTCCTCCTCCTCCTCCTTCCTATTTGCATGCTAATCTTGCCTTAATCCAATCTCAGCTACAATCAACCAGTTGTTATGCATCTTGACTCCAACTGGTCCTTCCTGACAACCAACCCCACCCCCTTATACGTAATGATTGAAGAAATTCTGTTCTCTGTGATGCACAAATCTGTGCCCCCGGGGCCGAATGAGGAACACACAGGTGGGAGTCCAGAGAGTTAGACGAATAACTGTTTATTGCAATACTCAGGAAAATACAGGACTGGATACCTTGGCACCCAGTAACACCAAGCTGTATTCTCCCCCAACCAGGAAGGGCAGTA
The DNA here is from genome assembly GCF_001447785.1 of Gekko japonicus. Lineage (NCBI taxonomy): Eukaryota > Metazoa > Chordata > Lepidosauria > Squamata > Gekkonidae > Gekko > Gekko japonicus. The sequence continues at coordinate 882,050 of NW_015160853.1, read as the reverse complement.
GATCTTATACCCCAAATGACATCATGACAGTTTACGCAAAAAGAAATCCCTAATTGGTGTCCAATAAATATCATCACCAGGGCATGATTTGAGCTGGCACCTCTCTATTGGCAAACCCCTATCGGGATCTTAAGTGTCAATAATTGCGTCTGCTTATCTGGTCCTGGAACAGTGAAAAGCCTCGATGAACAATCCTTTGGCATCATCCCTGGCTTATTTGCTTCAGCCTGACATGAAAGAGTTTCCTGATAAGACCTACAAAACTTAGCCTTTTTGCAGACCTTCTGGGGCCAAATGCTCTGCCACTACACGGAAAGATGTTTGTTTTTAAAATGCCGAGAATCTCTCCCTCTCATAACTTAGCTTCTCCGATGTCCTTGAGCTGGAGAGTTTATAATTTCAAATGTACACTCCATTCTATTATTCTATGACAAAAAAAAAAGACCTTTAACTATTGAACTAATACTCTAAACAATTCCACTCTACAGCTCTACGGTGTGGGCTAACCATTAAAATCTAAATTCAGTTTAATTAAACTCCTAATAAGGCACAGTCAGGGCTATTTTTGGGCAGGAACGCACAGGAACTGAGTTCCGGCTGGCTCCTGAGTTGGCCACACCCAGCAGTAACTCATTAGCATAATAGGCCACACCCAACAGCAGGAACCCATTAGAATTGGCTACATTAGGGGTGTGTGGCCTAACATGCAAAGGAGTTCCTGCTACAAAAAAAGGCCCTGGGTTTTGACAACAAGGTAAACAGAATAAGAAGCAAAAGGTGGGTGTGGCTGGATGACCACACTTCTGGTAACATGGGGGTGCAGCCTAATATGCTAATAGGCTATGCTGTCAAGTGTGTGGCCTAATATGCTAATGAGTTCCTGCTGGGCTTTTTCTACAAAAAAAGCCCTGGGCACAGTGACAGCTGTCATTTTACCTGTCAAGAAAAGCATCAAAAATCACATTCATAAATCACATTCACTGGTCCTTTGTCCTACGTCTGTGCTTGAAGAAGTGTGCCTGCGCATGAAACCTTATACCCTGAATTAAACTTTGTCAGTCTTAAAGGTGCCACTGGACTCACACTTCATTCTTAATTTACATAGCCATCCCAAGCAATGTTACGCCCTTCTAAATGGACTTTAGAAGGCTGTGACTTGGCATAGGATGGCACAGCTATTTGCTTAATATCTACATGTCAGGGTTGCTGTTAATGGGACAGCAGCAGGACAAGGAAAAATACTGGCACCCAACAGATGCGCAACTGGGCTGCAAAGAGCTGGAAGTGCTGCTGTGGAATTGTTCCTAGATTTCAGAGATGGCCTAATGTGGCCAACTTCCAGGTTGGCCTTAGCGATTTCCTGGAACTCTAACTGATATTCAGACAACAGAGAACAGTTATCCTGAAGAAAATGGCTGCTTCTGTGGGTGAACTCCATGGCATTATACGGGGGTCATTTCCTGTGGGAGCACACAGGAGCGGAGCTCCGGCAGTAAGGAGCCCAGGGCACGGGCACATGCAACAAGCCCCGCCCCCTGCTCCCAGCTGCCCTCAGTCGGGCCACGAGGAGCAAGAAGCATCCAGGTAAGTTACAGAGCCACCCCCGGCCCGCCTTCAGGTACAAGCTCTCCCTCCTCTGCGAGGACAGATCTGCCGGTTCCCCCCCCCCCCAATAGCTAGCAATCCAAAACAGTCCAGTGGAGCCTGAGCGGTGGGTGTTGCCTTCTGACACACTTCCGGTTATGTCAGGGGGTGTGGCCGATGCAAATAAGTTATGCTAATGAGTTATGCTAATGAGCTCCTGCATCTCTTTTTCTACGAAATGACCCCTGGATTAAACCCCACTGAGGCAGGCCCGTAGCTAGGATTTTTTTAAGTTGGGGGGGCATTTAAAATGTTTATGGGGCACTGGCCAATCGAATTAAAGGGATGCCCGGCTCCTTCCCCACACTTGCTGCCACTCGGGGGCCCTGGGCTGGATGGGAAGTCGTGGGGGCTTGCCAGTCAGCCAGGGGGCCAAGCCCCAAGATGCCCCACTGTGGCTGCGGGCCTGTACTCCCCAGCCTAAATCCGACCATCTCTAGGCTCCACCCCCAAATATCCAGGATTTTTCCAACCCAGAATTGGCAAGCCGAGCTCTTTGTGACGAGTACTGGCTCTCTTTACTGTAAATGATGTGGAATCCCCCCCCCCAATTGCCAATTAAGTGATTTAAAACTGTGCCTTTTGCTCCCATCCCAAACATATGGATCTTGCTTCCGAGGCATGTTTTCATTTGCAGTTAGTCCCATTCGTTTGCTTCTCAAGTAATCATGGAAGGGATTGGGCTTTCGCAAGGTAATAATGTGCACGTATTGCTGCAAATTGGTGTGCTGGTAGTCTGACTTCGCTGAAAGATAACCCTGTGGTGTTGAATTATACTTCTTCCCAGGGCTTTTTTTGTAGAAAAAGCCCAGCAGGAACTCATTAGCATAATAGGCCACATCCAACAGCAGAAACTCATTAGCATATTAGGCCACACCCTGACAGCACAGCTCATTATCATATTAGGCCACACCCCATGCCTTCCCTTGGCTTGCCTGGGCGCCCCACGGCTGCGGGGAGTCCAGGCAAGCCGGCCCCCCCGGGGGTGGGGTCAAGCAAAGAAAAGCCGGCCCTTGGACAGGCTGGGGAAGGCATGGGGAGGCATTTAAATGCCTCCCTGATCCTTCCAGGGGGGCCCCTGGCCCGCCCGCCTCGGAGTCACCGGGGGGTCACTCTCCAGGCCTTCCCTCTGTAGCCACGCATGCAGAGGTTTTGGCTGTAGTGGGCGTGGCCAACTCTGAAGTCAGCCGGAACACCGTTCCTGTACGTTCTTGCCCCAAAATAGCCCTGCTTCCTCCCAAGCAAGCATGCCGTGTATTACAGACAACACTGCCATCCTAATCATAACTCCTAGAAAGTAAATCCCTTTTAAACTAATGAACCTTTCCTCTAAATAAGATTTCATTCTGGGCACACACGCACAGACCGATTCCCACATATTTAGATTTTTAAATTGATTTTTCTAACAGCCAAGCTTGCCAGCTCCGAGGTAGGAAATTCCTGGAGATTTGGGGGTAGACCCTGGGAAGGGTGGAGTTTGGGGAGGGGTGTGATGCCATAGGGTCCACCTTTGGGAAGCTGCCATTTTATCAAGGGGAACTGATCTCAGTAGTCTGGGGCAATGCTCCCTCTAAACTGTGGAGTCTTATGAGCAGGGGTAATTTCCTGCACACAGGAGCGGAGCTCTGGCAGTAAAGAGCCCAGGGGGCGGGCACATGCAACAAGCCCCACCCCCTGCTCCCAGCAGCCCTCAGTCAGAGCGAGAAGCAGCCAGGTAAGTTGCAGAGCTCCCCCCGGCCCAAAACAGTCCAGTGGCACCTTTAAGACCAAGTTTTATTCAGGTACAAGCTCTCCCTCCTCTGTGAGGACAGATCTTCACGTCTCCCCCCCAATAGCTAGTAATCCAAAACAGTCCGGTGGAGCCTGAGCGGTGGGTGTTGCCTTCTGACACACTTCCAGTGATGTCAGGGGGTGTGGCATATGCAAATGAGTTATGCTAATGAGCTCCTGCACCTCTTTTTCTATGAAATGACCCCTGCTTATGAGAAAAAATTCTACTTTGTGAGCTACTGGAATTAAAGTTGTGAGTGAGCGATTTGGCTACTGCATAAATTAGTTTGCCCTGGAACCATCCTTCCTGAGCTAAGACAAAAATAATTGTGCCAGAGGCTACAAAACTGTGAGCTAGCTCACACTAACTCAGCTTAGAGGGAACATTGGGTCTGGGGGAGAAGAGGAGACCTCCAGGCTACACCTGGAGGTTGACAACCCTTCTGAGGTATCAACCCAAGAGGTTCTAAGACTCTAATTAGTCCAACATCCTGGTTCCAACAGTGGCCAATCAAGTATTCCTATGAAGGCCGCAATCAGGATTAAAAGGTGGCAATCTTTGTTTGTTGTACACTCCCAGCATTTGGAATTCAGAGGTCTGAGCTGGAGCTGGCAAGGAATCGTGGGAGGAGGGAACAATTTGGAAATTCTCTCCTCATCGCAGGATCTTGACCCTTTCAGTCCTTGTTGGCCTTTAACTGGTTCTCAGCTGCACATTCAGGTGGGTCTCATTAGCCTGAGGCTTGTGTAGGGGCCTGCTTTTGGTTAATTTACAAAGCCATATTTTTCTATTCATATAGAAAGTTCCTCCAGATCCATGGCTAGATCTTGTGGGACCCATTTAGCCATGGGGGCAAATTGGTCACTTTTCCCTTTCTCTCTCCACCACCCCTTAATTGGCATTAATTATATCATCCCAGCTCAATGACCCTCCCCCCCCCCCATTTTCACCTGTCATGACTCTACCTTTTTTGCACACCGCAGTCCTGTTCTTTTCATTGGTACTGAGTGGTGTCATGTTTCTAAGGAGTAATACTAAAATAAAATAAAAAATGCTTTTTTAATGCAGCTCTTTCATATGAATAGTGAGAGAATAATGGGAAGAGTCAAGTAATTTAAAGCTAAGGATATATTTCTCCTTTATAGTGGTTTAAAGCAGGCGCTGAAGCAAACAGAACAGATCAAAAGTGAGTACTGAACACTTCAGTTATTGCATTTCCTTTATTTTAAAATCTGTGTATGAGCGGGTAGCCCTCTACCTTGCTTTAGTTGTTCTTGTTCAGTTCACCATTCTCAAAGTTAAAAATTCCATAGGGGCATGCAGTTAACTGTCCACAAAAGTCAGAGCCTACCTGCATTCTAGAGATTTATTTATTCTTTAAGGTGCTATAGTACAGCAACTGTACCTTCTCATGATTGCTCATTGTAAAATGATAGGATTTTGGGGGGAGAGATCCTAAGCAGGTCTACTCAGAAATAAGGCCTACTTGATTCAGTAGGGCTTACTCCCAGGAAAGTGTTCTTAGGATGGCAGCCTCAGTTTGATCTCTGCTTCACTCCTTATTGATATGAAACTGGGGGATTTTACATCAAGCCAGTGGTTTGTGTCTTTTTTTCCTTTTTTGCAGAAATGGCACCGTGTACCTGAGTTAAATTAAAGGTTCTGTTTTTTTCCCGTTAAAGACTTGCATATAGGTTGGGTTCAGTGTTTCCTCTAAGCTGAGTTAATGTGAGCCGGCTCACAGGTTTTCAGCCTCCGGCTCACACATTTTTGTCCTAGCTCAGGAAGGATGGCTCCAGAGCAACCTAATTCATGCAGCAGCAAAATCGTCCGCTCACAACTTTAATGCCAGTAGCTCACAAAGCAGAATGTTTGCTCACAGGACTCCACAGCTTAGAGGGAGCATTGGTTGGGTTATTCTTTATTAACTTTGCTTTGGTCTCTGAGCTAGTGGATTTACGGGTGCGTTCAGATGGACAGCTAATCCCAACATTATGCGGGCTCAGATTTGATCCCGATCTTTTTAATCCATCCTCGCATGACCAGACATCCCCCGGGGGACTCGTCGCCTTACCGTGTGCTGCTTCCGCTGTGGATTGTCTAGTCAGCGTCCACTAAAGAAGGCATGCGTGGTGGGGTTTTTTTGTTTTTTTTAAAAACTTTTTATCATGGCCTCGTTTATCCACACATGCGCACAATCAAGATTTTTTTTAAATGGCACCCGTTCGGGATGGTCTGATGTCAGACCATCCCGAATGGGCGCCATTTTTAATTGCGCGCTGGAACGACCAGACGGGGGAAAGTCTGCGAGTGGCCCATCGGAACCGAAAACTCCAGATTTAAAGTAGTATCTTTTTAGTACATCTCCGAGGCACGGCAAAACGGGATGCTCACGGAAGACGGACATTTCCCAGATATTGATGTCTGGACATTACATTTAAATCCATGAGGCACCTGTGCCTCGCACGGATCTAAAGAGCGTTCTGAATGCACCCTACATGAGGTTGTATGTTCCCAACTTAACCACTTATCATTTTTTCCTCTTCAGACTTCGGTAAATGAACACAGGCTGTGTGTGTGTGTGTGGGGGGGGTGATTCTTCATTTGGTGGATCTGTAAGAGCATCTAGTCCATTTGCTTTCTCTTGAACTCTTTGACCGTGCACTTTGGGGACATGATGAAATGGTACAGAGTTATAACATGTATGGCAAGTAGGGTTTCTAACCTCCAAGTGGGGCCTGGAGATCTCCCAGACTTGCAACTGATCTCCAGAGATTAGTTCCCCTGAAGAAAATGGCTAATTTGGAAGGTGGACTCTATGGCATTCTATCATTGCTTTCCACCCCGCCGGCCCCACTCCCAAATCTCCTGGAATTTCCCAGTCCAGACTTGGCAACCTTTAATGGCAACATATGGTAGATCAAAAGGCATGATCAAAGAGGGTAGTCTGTAGAGATGACAGGTGGAAACAGAGAATTAGTGACTGGCCTAAAGTCACCAGTTGAACTTGAGGTTTGAGCAAGTGTTTTACTTCAGTTCTCCCTGATGCAAGTCCGCTGTTTTTGGTAGGGTAGCTGCAGGGGTGATTTCCTGCAGGAGCGCACAGGAGCGGAGCTCTGGCAGTAAGGAGCCCAGGGGGTGGGTACATGCAACAAGCCCCACCCCCTGCTCCCAGCAGCCCTCAGTCAGAGCAAGAAGCAGCCAGGTAAGCGGCAAAGCCCCCCCGCCCCCCCCCGGCCCAAAACAGTCCAGTGGCACCTTTAAGACCAAGTTTTATTCAGGTACAAGCTCTCCCTCCTCTGCGAGGACAGATCTGCACGTTTCTCTCCCCCCCCCCCAATAGCTAGCAATCCAAAACAGTCCAGTGGAGACTGAGCGGTGGGTGTTGCCTACTGACACACTTCTGGTGATGTCAGGGGGTGTGGTGTATGCAAATGAGTTATGCTAATGAGTAATGCTAATGAGCTCCTGCATCTCTTTTTCTCTGAAATGACCCCTGGGTAGCTGTGTTGACCTGCGGCAGAGCTAGAAGTGAATCCAGTGGCATCTTTACAGACGAATGGGGGCCACTTCCGCATCGTCATTTTTGCCACTCGTTGTTCCCATTCCTTCAGGTCCCCCCCACATGTTTTGCTCTCTCTAGTAGCCCCAGAGGGAGCAAAGCACATGGAAAGGGGGGAGGGACCCAAAGCAATATGGAGAAACAAGTGACAAAAATGACAATGCGAAAGTGGCCAGGATTTTCAGGGTATAAGCTTTCAAGAGTCCAGTCTCTCTTCATCGGATACAAGCAGGATTTTTTTAAGATCCCCCAGTCCTTATACCCCAGTCAGAAGGTGGGAGGGGTGTTGCAAAGAAGGGAGTCAGAACGCAAAGGTACAGTGCAAAAGTAAAATAAAATAAATAAATAAATAAAGGTAATCGGTTTGGTCAGAGCAGTAGCAGGGCAGAAATTCAACAGCTGCAGAGTCCTATTTAGATGTGGTTCCCTTCCCTGCAAGGCAGAACGTTTTGATCTAATCCACTGTCTTGTCCTTGATACTTCTAGTCTTGTATCTCTTATTTTAGCCGGAGAAACGATGATGTGATTCCATCTACACTTCATTGCAGCCCCACTATTAATAATCTGTGTACATAATACAGAGGGTGGGGTGGGGGAAATAAACCCACAGTCCAGTGTGAGTCACATCCTTATTGAATAACTCTTCTAGCATCTCCTCAATAATGGGTCACACTTTGCAAGTTATAATTACTTGAAGTGCTCCACTGATACCCACGGGTGACCGTTGAGCTGCGGCCTGAATAACTTAACCTGCCGTTGCTCCGTGTAAGGCTTTGGAAGGCAGGCGTTTTTCTCGCTTTTCCAGTCTGTGTTTTGACAGGACAGTATTTGCGAGCTTGTGATTAGTATTTGTGCAGTTCTGTCGTCGATAGCACTGGTTCTTGAGGAAACAACAGAAGCAGAAAATGACGCATCCCCGCCCCCAAGGAGTTTACAATCTAAATTTCAACAGAAGGAGTGGGAGAAGGGCGGAAAGGAAGGAATGGGTACATAACACATGCAAATGCAGCCCCAGATATGTTGCTTTGTTTCAGTCGGGGATGAAGAGCAAAAGGTTTTGCAGAAGAGCTGGGATCTAGAGGAGGGAAGATGGAGGCGGTAACATACCTGTCTGGGTAGTTTCTCCCTAAATGCCTATGGGACAGCGAGTGAAGTCAGATAGCAGGAGACTCTGAAGCCACTGAGAGGGTATAATCCGATGTGTGCTTACTGGGTGCAAGCAACCCAATCTCTTCTTCTACATTTAAAGTGTTACGATGTTGTGCCTGTGGCACAATTTAAATGTGAAGCTGGGTGTGCAGAAGAAACTTACTTGTCCTTGTATTCTCATGCATATAGCACTTGCATGCCACAGATCCCTGACATAATTTAAACCAGACTGAGTTTAGTTTAGACCAGCCACTGGCCTTGTGGAATGCCACACAAGTGCTGAGCAATCATTTTTGGGGCCTGATCAAACTGCAACAGCAGGCCCGGAAGAGCTAAATACCTGCTACCTGTATGGTGTTGCAGGTACTTAGTATCTTGTATACAGAGGTCATTTCGGGGGGAACGCGGCGGATCGCAGTTCCCCTGGGTGAGGTATGGGGGGCGGGGCACATGACGAAGCCCCGCCCCCTGCTTCCGGCCGCCCCGCTTCCGGCCCTCATTCAGCCAGGAGGAAGCAGGAGAAGAGGGAGGTTAAGTTGCTTCCTCCCTGCCTCTCCCCACCCCTGCCTGCCTGGGGCCAGGGAGGGCCTTCGCACCTCCTTGCACTCCCGCCGGCCTTGCAGGTCCACCGCTGGGCCCCTCATGGGGCTCGGCAGTGGAGCTGCAAGGCCGGCGGCGGCCGGGACTGTTGGGGGCGGGGTGTGTGGCCTTATAACACACTTCTGGTGATGTCAGGGGGTGTGGCATATGCTAATGAGTTATGCTAATGAGTTCCCCTAGCTCTTTTTCTACGAAACGACCCCTGCTTGTATATATGGGCATGGCCTTGGCAGATGCCAGGAGATTTTGAGCGTGGTGCCTAGGGAAGATCAAGTTTTGGGAGGATGTGACATCACTTCTGAGTGACACTCTAGGAATTTCCCAATATCTATGGCAAAGACCATAGAGATAGGAGGACATTCCCAGTGTGTCACTTTGGAGGCCCTTTTTCAGCCTTGTTCCCTCTTGCTCCTCAGTATCTCAAGGATGGGGGATTGGCACTGAGATTTGCCCACTGTGAGCAGGCAAATGGCAAGCCTATTGGCGTGCCCAGCTGGCCAGGAATCTGTGGCATAGGTGGGTACTGCACTGATACGCTAACATTACATGTGGAGCATGGCACAGCTTTGGAAAAAAAACATGGATGTAGATGGATGTAGCACAAGGTGGGAAAATATATTTTGTCTGATGTAATGTTTTAGTTGGACATAAAACAGCACACTGTTGAGTTAGAATCCTGGGGATTTGAGGGTGGAGACTGGGGAGGGCAGGGTTTGGAGACCTCCGTGGGGTATAACCAGAGGTCATTTCGAGGGGGATCGCAGTTCCCCCGGGTGAGGTACGGGGGCGGGGCACATGACGAAGTCCCGCCCCCCGCTTCCAGCTGCCCCGCTTCCGGCCCTCATTCAGCCAGGAGGAGGCAGGAGAAGAGGGAGGGTAAGTTGCTTCCTCCCTGCCTCTCCCCACCCCTGCCTTCCTGAGGCCAGGGAGGGCCTTCGCGGGGCTTCCTTGCACTCCCGCCGGCCTTGCAGGTCCACCGCCGGGCCCCTCATGGGGCTCGGCAGTGGAGCTTCAAGGCCGCCGGCGGCCGGGACTGTTGGGGGCGGGGTGTGTGGCCTTATGACACACTTCCGGTGATGTCAGGGGGTGTGGCATATGCTAATGAGTTCCCCTAGCTCTTTTTCTACGAAACGACCCCTGGGTATAACGCCCTAGATTCCACCCTCCAAAGCAGCCATTTTCTCGAGGGGAACTGATTTCTGTAGTCTGAAGAGCAGTTGCAATTCTGGGAGATCCCCAGGCCCTACCAGGAGGTTGGTAACCCTAGGATTCAGGTGCTTGTACAGCTTTGTTTGTGCAGGGGTGTCTTGCTTCAACTGGGCTGGAACACGTTTAGCCCTCTAGCAGAACATCTGCTTGGGCTACAGAGCTCGGGCGTGCTAAGTAAGCATGCATTCGTTGCTATGTAAAGTATCTGCCCAGTTTAAACAAGATGCCAGGTGCATATAGCGGCAAATCTTTTGGCCTTGGCAGGGGCTGCAGGTAGCTACACTGGTTGGCACTGAAATCCAAGAACAAAGTCCACATGTCGTGTTGACATTGCACACATAGCAGTAAGGGCATGCAGAACACCGGACAAGTAAATTTCTTGCGCGTACCCATCGTTGCACTTCAACTGGGCCACACAGACGTGACATCGCATTACATCTCCTCCCGTCATATTTTCCGAGGGAGTCAGTCCACACGTTTACGCTGCAGTTCCACGAGTGACATGAAATCAAGCAACAACCCAAAAGAGCAGGCAAGACTTGGGGGTATTTTAAAGCAGGATGGCCCGTTTCAGGCCAGCCTCCTAGGCAGTGTGCTAAGCCGGTTAAGAAGGCCCTGTTAGCATGCTAAGCAGCGGCCCAGTTCAGACAGGACATTGTGCTCCTGCAGTTACGGAAGCAAGTCTTTATGACAACATCCAGGTTTGACTCCCTACTCTGCTATGGAAGCTTGCTGGGTGACTTAGGGCCGGTGGCGCACACACACAGAGCCAGTTTGGTGTCGTGGTTAAGAGCGCGGACTCTAATCTGTGAGAACCGGGTTTGATTCCTCACTCCTCCACATGCAGCCGCTGGTGTGACCTTGGGCAAGCCATAGTTCTCTCAGAGCTGCTCTCTCAAAGGCAGTTCTCGGGAGAGCTCTCTCAGCCCCACCTACCTTACAGGGTTTCTGTTGTGGGGAGGGGAAGGGATTATAAACCGCTCTGAGACTCCTTTGGGTAGTGAAGGGCGGGGTATAAATCCAGTCTCTTCTTCTTCTCTTCAGCCTAGTGTACCTCACAGGGTTGTTGTGAGGATACAATGGAGGAGAGCAGAACCGCATAAGCTGCTGTGGGTCCCCATTGGGGAGAAATGCAGGATATAAATAAGTAAATAAATAAAATCAGAGCCATTAACCCCAATGTAAGGTATCAAGTCCAGACAAGTCCAGAGACAAACGTCGAGCTTCGCTCCAAGAGACAATGGACTATACAGATCAAGGCCCGCTCCAATCAGGGGGCTAGGTTCCCGGCCGAGAGCCTATGGGACTCTAGGCCACTGTAAATAATCTATAGGGAAGTAGGGGTGTGTTTTGGGTGGCGGTTTCTCGGGGGATATAAGCCGGCCTGCAAGCCGGCCAAAGTCGTCTTGTTCCGGATAGAATAAAGTACGCTTTGCTGAAATCACTCTCCGTTTGCGTACTTTTCACCCAATTAAAACTTGACATTGGACAATATAAGGGGGAAGGTCTTTTGGTGTTACAGTCCTGATCGATAGTTTCAGGTGTGCTGTGTCAGTCTGCAGTCGAAGCAAATGGCTATGTTAGTCTGCAACAGAAGAGCAAGTGTCAGTCTGCCATTGCTGTGACAGTCTGCCATAGAAGAGCAAGATTCCAGCCCAGTAACACTGTAAAAGACCATATTACAGGGTTTGACAATAAAAAAAGCTCCCTTCCTCAAGCTATCTGAGGAAGGGAGCTTTGACTCCCGAAACCTCATACCCTGAACCTTTTGTTGGCCTCTTCAATGCACTCCTGGACTTGAACCCAGCTCTTTGTTAGTCTGCAACAGAAGAGCAAGTGTCAGTCTGCCATAGCTGTGACAGTCTGCCATAGAAGAGCAAGATTCCAGCCCAGTAACACTGGGATCACTGCCTCATGGATCACTGCCTTGTCGTGGCGAGGGGGCTTGCGCAGTTCAATGAAGCTGTGGGCTATGCCGTGAAGGGCCACCCAAGACGGACAGGCCACAGCAGAGAACTCAGACCAAGCGTGATCCACCTGGAGAAGGAAATGGCAACCCACTCCAGTATGTTTGCCAAGAAAACCCCATGGACAGTATCAAAAGGCTAAAAGATATGACGCCGGAAGATGAGCCCCTCAGGTCGGAAGGTGTCCAATATGCTACTGAGGAAGAGCAGAGGACAAGTACAAGTAACCCCAGAAAGAGTGAAGCGGCTGGGCCAAAGCCGAAAGGACGCTCAGTTGTGGATGTGTCTGATGGTGAAAGGAAAGTCCGATGCTGCAAAGAACAATACTGCATAGGAACCTGGAATGTAAGATCTATGAATCAAGGTAAGCTTGACGTGGTCAAAAATGAGATGGCAAGACTGAACATCGATATCCTAGGAATCAGTGAACTAAAGTGGACAGGAATGGGCGAATTTAACTCAGAAGACCATTATATCTACTACTGTGGCCAGGAATCTCGTAGAAAAAATGGTGTGGCCTTTATAGTCAACAAGAGAGTGCAAAAGGCAGTACTGGGATACAATCTCAAAAATGACAGAATGATTTCTGTCCGATTCCAAGGCAAACCATTCAACATCACAGTAATCCAAGTCTATGCCCCAACCACTGATGCAGAAGAGGCTGAAGTGGACCGGTTCTATGAAGACCTACAACACCTCCTAGAACTAACACCAAAAAATGATGTCCTCATCATCATAGGGGACTGGAATGCTAAAGTAGGAAGTCAAAAGGTAACTGGAATAACAGACAAGTTTGGCCTTGGAAAGCAAAATGAAGCAGGGCAAAGGTTAACAGAGTTTTGTCAAGAGAACACACTGGTCATAGCGAACACCCTTTTCCAACAACCTAAGAGGCGACTCTACACATGGACATCACCAGATGGGCAACACCGAAATCAGATTGACTATATAATTTGCAGTCAAAGATGGAGAAGCTCTATCCAGTCAGTAAAAACAAGACCTGGAGCTGACTGTGGTTCAGATCATGAGCTACTCATTGCAAAATTCAGACTTAAACTGAAGAAAATTGGGAAAACCACGAGGCCATTCAGGTTTGACCTAGATCGCATCCCTGATGAATATACAGTAGAGGTGAAGAATAGATTCAAGGGTCTGGATTTGATAGATAGAGTGCCTGAAGAACTATGGACAGAGGTTCGTGACATCGTACAGGAGGCAGCAATCACCACCATCCCAAAGAAAAAGAAATGTAAGAAAGCAAAGTGGCTTTCTGATGAGGCTTTACAAATAGCAGAGGAAAGAAGGAAAGCGAAAGGCAAAGGCGAAAAGGAAAGATTTACCCAACTGAACGCAGATTTCCAGAGAACAGCAAGGAGAGATAAGGAGGCCTTCCTGAATGAACAGTGCAAAGTAATAGAAGAAAACAATAGAATGGGAAGGACTAGAGATCTCTTCAAGAAAATTGGAGAAATCAAGGGAGCGTTCCATGCAAAGCTGGCCATGATAAAGGACAAAAACGGTAGGGACCTAACAGAAGCAGAAGAGATTAGGAAAAGATGGCAAGAATACACAGAAGAACTATACAAGAAAGACCTCAATGTCCTTGACAAACACGACGGTATAATCACTGACCTTGAGCCAGACATCCTGGAATGTGAAGTTAAATGGGCCTTAGAAAGCATTGCTAACAACAAAGCTAGTGGAGGTGATGGTATCCCAGCTGAGCTATTCAAAGTCTTAGAAGAGGATGCTGTTAAAGTTCTGCACTCCATTTGCCAGCAAATTTGGAAAACGCAACAGTGGCCACAGGATTGGAAAAGATCAGTATACATTCCAATCCCAAAGAAGGGCAATGCCAAGGAATGTTCAAACTATCGCACAATTGCACTCATATCACACGCTAGCAAGGTCATGCTCAAGATCCTACAAGCTAGGCTTCAACAGTACGTGGATAGAGAACTACCAGAAGTACAAGCTGGGTTTCGAAGAGGTAGAGGAACGAGAGATCATATTGCCAACATTCGCTGGATTATGGAGAAAGCAAGAGAGTACCAGAAAAATATCTACTTCTGCTTCATTGACTATGCTAAAGCCTTTGACTGTGTGGATCACAACAAACTATGGCAGGTCCTTAAAGAGATGGGAGTACCAGACCACCTCACATGTCTCTTGAGAAACCTGTATAAGGGCCAAGAAGCGACAGTTAGAACCGGATACGGAACAACTGATTGGTTCAGCATAGGAAAAGGAGTACGACAAGGATGTATACTGTCACCTTGCTTATTTAATATATATGCAGAGTACATCATGCGAAATGCTGGCCTGGATGAATCACAAGCGGGAATTAAGATTGCTGGGGAAAAGATCAACAACCTCAGATATGCAGATGATACCACTCTAATGGCTGAAAGTGAAGAGGATCTAAAGAACCTCTTGCTCAGAGTAAAAGAGGAGAGCGCAAAAGTGGGCTTGAAGCTCAACATCAAAAAAACTAAGATCATGGCATCCGACCCCATCACTCCTTGGCAAATAGAAGGGGAAGCTGTGGAAGTAGTGACAGACTTCACGTTCCTGGGATCCCAGATCACCGCAGACTGTGACTGCAGCCATGAAATTAAAAGACGCCTGCTCCTTGGGAGGAAAGCGATGGCGAACCTAAACAGCATGATAAAAAGTAGAGACATCACCCTGCCAACAAAAGTCCGCATGGTCAAAGCAATGGTATTCCCAGTAGTCATGTATGGCTGCGAGAGCTGGACTATAAGGAAGGCCGAGCGCCGAAGAATAGATTCTTTTGAACTATGGTGCTGGAGGAGACTCTTGAGAGTCCCTTGGACTGCAAGAAGAACAAATCAGTCAATCCTCAAAGAAATCAACCCTGACTGTTCCCTGGAAGGCCAGATAATGAAACTGAAGCTCAAATACTTTGGCCACCAAATGAGAAGGGAGCACTCACTGGAGAAGACCCTGATGCTTGGAAAGATTGAAGGTCAAAGAAGACGGGGACGGCAAAGGATGAGATGGTTAGACAGTGTCATCGATGCAACGAACATGAAGTTGAGCCAACTTCAGAGGACGGCAGAAGACCGGAAGGCCTGGAGAGAGCTCGTCCATGGGGTCGCGGACTCGACTGTGCGACTGAACAACAACAACAACAACACTGTAATAGACCATATTACAGGGTTTCACAATAAAAAAAAGCTCCCTTTCTCAAGCTGTCTGAGGAAGGGAGCTTTGACTCTCGAAACCTCATACCCTGAACCTTTTGTTGGCCTCTTCAATGCGCTCCTGGACTTGAACCCAGCTCTTTGGCAAACTCTACCCCGAAAGGGAAAACCTCGGTCGTCCTGCTGGCGAGACGGATCCCCCGTCCCTTTCGGGGAATCTCAGTTCCCGGGGGGTGGAGGTTAGTGGGGCGGGTGGCCCCTTCCCCAGCACACGCGTGCAGAAGCGAACCCGCGCTTCGCCGTTGCGTCACGTGTGAAAGGGATCCGTGATAGCGGGGGATCTTCAAGGAAGAAAAGGGGGAGGGGGTTGTGCTTTTTTTGTGTGTGTGTGACAACAACAAGCCCTTGCTCCCTTCGGAGGGAAGCCGAGGCTGCAAGGCGGGAAGAGGGAGACGAGAAAGAGGAGGCGGCGGCGGTGGTGGCGGCGGCGCGTCTCTGTCCCTCCCTCCTTCCCTGCCGTGTCATCCCGGCGAGCAGGCCAGGCCCCTCCTCCATTGTTAATCCCCCTGTTTGCTGCCGGGCGGGAGAGCGGTCTGAGGAGACCAGAAGAAGAGGGGGGCGCACAGTCCCACCACCGCCGCCACCACCACCAGCAGCAGCAGCACTGCCTGAGGCGGGCAGCAGCGAGGCTGGCCGCCCGGTTCCCCTCACACGCGCCGTCCCGCCCGCCTCGCTTCCTCTTCCCCTCAGCGGCGGCGGCGGCGGCGGCAGCAGGCCTGTGACTCCTCCGAGCCCGGCCCGGCGCGGCCGCTGCCCTCCTGCATGTCTTTACTGCCCTCAGCCCCGCCGCCTGAGCAGCCGCCTCAGCCCCCTCGACGGACGCCCCGCGGGCTGGATGCAGGTGAGCGCCCGGGCCGGAGGAGAGGAGGAGAGGCCTGGTCTTTGTGGGGCTTCGGCGTGGCCCTCTCCTTTCAACCCCCACCCCCCACACGCGGGAGGGGCCGGCTAGGCTAGGCCCGGCTTGGGCCTGCGGTCTCCCCTGCCCCACGCCGCCTTCCTCGGGGGTGGGGGGGGGGACACACACGACGAGCGCGAGGCGAGGCCGGGGCCTGCGGGGAAGGGGAGGCCGAGGGTGGGTGTGGAGGGCGGTGCGTGCGTGGCCCGCCCGGCCTTGTGGTCCGCTTCGGTGGAACCCCCGCGCGGGTTCCCTTTGGGGAGGGAGGCGAGACCCGTGTTGGGGAGTTGTGTGGATGTGTGGTGTGGTGTGTTGCGGAGGGGAGGGGGGGGAGTTGTGTAAGCCTCTGCCGCGCGCTGTGCCTCGGCCGTGTTGGGAGATCGAAGTTGCTGGCTGGCTTCCTGGGCCCGTGGGTTGTGTGGTTTTTATTATTATTATTGTTGTTGTTTTGCGAAGGGGGTCGTCGCGAGCTGACGGGCAGGCTGGTGGGGAGAAGTGACTTGTTCTGTTTACTTTCGTTCGTAGGCAGCTTTCTCTCCCTCTCCGGGCAGCCCCCCGAACCTTTCGCAACGAAACCTAAACCTGCAACGGAGCAAGAACCGCACAGGAGTCCAGATGCAACTTTAAAGGAGGGACGGGAAAGAGCAGGAGTCCAGGAGCACTTGAAAGACTAACAAAACATGTGGGACGAGCTTTCCTGAGTCACCGCTCACTTCTTCGGTGACTCAAGAGAGCTTCGGTGACTCACGAAAGGTCACCCCCCCTGCCACATATTTTGTTAGTCTTTCAGGTGCTCCTGGACCAGTGTTCCCTCTAAGCTGAGTTAGTGTGAGCTAGCTCACAGTTTTTTAGCTTCCAGCTCACACATTTTTGTCTCAGCTCAGGAAGGATGGCTTCAGAGCAAACTAATTTATGCAGTAGCCAAATCGTTTGCTCGCAACTTTAATGCCAGTAGCTCACAAAGTAGAATTTTTGCTCACAAGACTCCACAGCTTAGAGGGAACATTGTCCTGGACTCTGGCTCTTTTCTACTGCTACAGACAGGCTGACATGGCTACTCGTCTTGATCTATCTCTAAGGAGGGACAGTTTGCTCCAGCAGAGTAATAAGGAAAGGGAAATCAGGAGGGTGATGACAAAGACAGCATGGACACATGAAACGGCCTTATACTGAATTTGATCCTTGGTCCATCAAAATCAGTATTGTCTACTCAGACTGGCAGCAGCTCTCCAGGGTCTTGGGCATAGGTCTTTCACAGCACCTACTGCCAGGTCTTTTAATTGAGATAATGGGGATTGAACCGGGAACCTTCTGCATGCCAAGCAGATGCTCTGCCACTGAGCCACAGCCCCTCCCTCTGCCGGAGACCCTGGAGAGCTGCTGCCAGCCTGAGTAGACGATACTGACCTTGATGGACCAGTTCTGCATAAGGCAGAGCTTCGTGTGGGAAGGTGCAGCTGTTAGATTTCGAGGGCCGCTTCAGATGTTGTTAAGGCAGCAACAAATCTGGGAGCTAGTGTGGTGTAATTGTTAGAGTGAGATCTGGGATGCCCAAGATCTAAGAAACCTGGGTTCATATCCCTGCTCTAGCTATGAAGCTTGCTGGGTGACCTGGGGCTGATGCCTTTTAGCCTAACCTACCTCGCAAGGTTGTTGTGAGGACAAAAATCATAAAGAGAGATCCACCTATGCCTCCTTAGAGAAAGAAGGCTAAAAATGGAATTGCTAAAATAGCTAAAAATAGAATCGCTTTGTCAAAAGCGTGTATACTTCCCCTGGAGCTTTTGTAGGTTTTTATGTTGTTTTGAACTGATGAAAGAGGCTGGATGTGAGTGTTTTTACATAAGCAAATATGGCTGTGAAAGAGTGTGTGCTCAGAAGGCAATAGTTGGGTTGGACGTTTGCTAGTGAAAGGTGGCAAAATATGCATGGAAAGGGAGGCTGTTGGATTTCGAATGCCATATCACACAAGTTGTACAGCAAGAGACATGGTATATGTTCTTCGCAGGTAGCCACAGCTGAGGATTTCACACTTTTGGCTGTACTCCTTTTTTATTTTTAAACCTAGGTGTATTCTTAAACTATAATTGTGAGAAGGCCCTAATGTGTAGCGTGTGTTGGTGTGCAGAGAGGGCTTTTGTGAAAGGCATTGCATCCAGAGGGGTAAGGTTTGCAGGACAAGAAAATTTGAGGGCGAGGAATGTGTTTTGATATAAGTGGGGTATCAGTGAACATGGGTGGGGGAGCTGTATGTGATAAGTGTGGTGTGGGATTGTGTGGTTATAGAGACACTGGAATAGTGGTATGAATTTGTGGTCATGAGTCTTAAGTATGTATGGAGTGTCTTAAGTATGTACAAAGATTGTGTTGAGGGGGATTATCAGTTCAGGCTCGCAAAAAAGTAGGGGTGCTGTCGAGGTTTACTTTTTGAGCTAATGTGTTGTTGTTAGAGAGTTGGACTTGGATCACGGAGATCTGATCCTGAATCTCCACTTATCAGTGAGGTTCACTGACTAACTTTAAGCCGCCTTTAAGCTTAACTTAAAGACTAACTTTAACTCTTTTGCCCTGAATTACATGGAAGAGCTGTTGGAAGGACACAATGGAATATCCTCCACCCCACCGCCCCAGCATATCACTTTAAGGTCCTTTGAGAAAGGCCGGGATCTATATGTGAGAGATGAATAGAAGCATCCATTATTCCATCCACTAGATGCATTGTAAAAGTTGGACACTCCACTGAATTATGAGACATTCTGGAGTTAAGAGCAACCCTTTTAATGTAATGGACATCCCGCAACTGTAGTCTGCAGGAAGCGTGTATGAAAGAGAGGAAAGGCTTCATCTGACTGCTATCTGAGGGTGTATTCAAACATAGCCTACATCAGACAGTGGCACCGCTATAGAACTGAGCTTTCTGTGCTCATGTTTATGAGCCTTTCCCCAGAATGGAGTTCTAAAGAACTTGGTCAGGTGTGGTTTCTGAAATCACCCCCCAGGCCATTTTCCATCTCCCCCCCAGCACAGAAGAACAAAGTGCTGGATGAACATTCAGTTGGGTACATCTGTAGACTTTTTTTGCTTAAAGGCAGGTAGCCCACCTGAAGCATGCGGAAGATGCAGCAACTTAGATAACAAATCAAATGCTAATTCAGTGGATAAGCATGTGTGTCAGCAGATTCAGGAGGGTGCTCATGTTGGTCTGAAGCAGCAGAACAAAGTTTGAGTCCAGTGGCACCTTTAAGACCAACGAAGTTTTATTCTGGGTAGAAGCTTTTGTGTGCACATGAAAGAAGTGTGCACGTGAAACCGGATCCCCAGAATAAAACTTTGTTGATCTTAAAGATGCCAATGGACTCAAACTTCCTTTTTTTCCTGTCAACAGTACTTGCTAAGGAGGGTGGGATCTAGTGGAGTCTTGTTTTTAACATTCATAAACTGTTTGCATCCCAATAAGAAAAGACTTTCATTAACCTTTGCCATACTCTACTTTTAAATTTCCTTCAGACGCTGGCTAGTTGTTCTCTTCTTCTCCCTGCATCAAAGTAAGAATCTCAGGAGGTTTCTCTCCTTGCTCTATGGAAGGTTGGAGGATGTGTTGATTTTGTGTTTCAAGGCCAGGGATAGGGATCTTATAAGGAGCTGTTGTGTTCCTCACGGCTTGTCTGGACAGCACCTCAAATTTCACCATGTCAGGTTTATCATTGTAGCTGTAACCCAGCAGTGGGGGGCATGGGAAACGCCGAAGGAAAAACCTGCGGTGATCCTGCTATTCGGAAATAATTCAGGTTGTACGGGCCAGAATGCATCAGCCAAGTTGACTCAGTGTCCCTAACACCTGAAAAAAAAATCCTCTATCTGGACTTAAATAAAGAACAGGCCTGATAAACCTAACTTAAGTTTTATTCCAGGTCTTCTGTTAACACACTGCTCTGTAAAGGTGTAACCAGAATGCATAGTCAAACTACTAGATCCTTGGGTTTTGTTTTTGTTTTCCATTGTATTATCATGTTTTGAAGGGAAACATTGGTATAATCTGGTTGTCCAGAGACTCTGTAATATACTGGAACTATGTAGGAGAAAACAAAGGGAGAGGTCAAAAGTAGTTGGAAAGGGAATGTATATTAACCCCTTGGGGGGGAAGAGAACTGGTTGTTTATGGTATTCTGCAAAGCTCCTTGTTTAACTGATGTTGCTGTATAAGTAATAATGTTGTAAAGTTCAGTAGAAGGATTTTTTTCAGCATGGGAATATTTGAGCTTGAGCCCCTCTGGATGTCTTTGGGCATTTAGATTGACCCTTCTCCTTCAGTGGGGGGAAGTCATCCAGAAACTGGTTAGGTCACGCCTCTGCTCGCTCGATAGGCTATGCAAATTCTTTTGTTGCGTGGCTCCTATTGGAGTGGCCTAGGCTGACCTCTCCAGTTTTCTGCATAGCCCTGCGCTCGGTAGGACGTCTGGAGCTCCTACTCCAAGCCAACCGACTGCAGTTGTTTCAAGGAAGTAGAAAAAAAAAAAAATTTAACAGACGGCAGCAAGTAGCTCTTCCCTCCATCTCTAGGAAGAAGAGGACTTGGAAGAGATGGCTCAGGAAGACGATAAGAAGAGGCAGCCCCCACAACTTCCCGAGGTTCCGGGAGGGGGGGCAAGGGCCGAAATGGAGCGCCCCAAGACTCAGCAGCCCGATTCCTCCAAGGTACCGGGGGATGGGCTGCGGAACGATCAGCGGCTGGGAAACGCGCCGCTGCAACGGCC
This sequence comes from Gekko japonicus, assembly GCF_001447785.1. NCBI lineage: Eukaryota > Metazoa > Chordata > Lepidosauria > Squamata > Gekkonidae > Gekko > Gekko japonicus. The sequence goes on along the minus strand of NW_015160853.1, from coordinate 861,272 downwards.
GGAGAAAGGGCACTCGGGCAGCGGGGAGTCGGCGGCGCGCCAGCAGCTAGCCGGCCCCAACTCCAATCCCCCACACGTGGCGCAAGATGGCGCCGACGGCGGCGCGGCGGCGTCTGGCACCGGCGGAGGATTCGAGCGGTCTGAGTTTGACTCCCGCTCTCCTCCGCCCGCCAAGAAGAAGAAGCGGTCCGGGAAAGCGGCTGGCAAGGCGGCCAGCGGAGCCGGAAGGAGGAGCCGTTCAAAGAAGACAGCGGGGCCGGCGAGCCCCCGCGGTGAGTCCGTTCCAGGGGGAGGGGCCCCGGAGGAGAAAGGTCCAGGCGGGAAAGGGATCCCAGCAGGCTTGCCGCGCACCCTGCAACCCCCGGGGCCACCGAAAACTACCAGCCCAGACCCAGCTCCGGTACCAGGCCCCAGCCCGACGCCTGCCCCAGCTCCGCCTACATACCCCGCGGCTCCGGCAGGGTTCGTCAATTGGGGACCCCTGCCTGCGGCACCGTGGCCAGTGGCGGCCTTTGGCAACCCGGCCCCACCACAGCTGCTACAAAATCAGTATGGCCCACAGAACTTGCAGCAGCCCCTTCAGCTACCCGGCCCCCTACAAACACAAGGGGCGGGGGCAGCGGGACAGGTCCCTTTCCTTACCCAGGCCTTTCAGGCTGGGTCACCATGGACGTGGCCTATACAGGGGGGACCCTGGACTGCGGCAGGCTGGCCGCCCACCCAGGAAGACCAAAGGGGGAGTGGCTCAGCCCAGCCCACAGCTAGCCCCCGGAGACAGCAAGGCAAGGAGAGAGATTCCCCCAGGGGGAGGAGACGCTGCTGCTCTAGAGGCTCTCGCTCCCCCTCGCACTCCAGATCACCTGTGCCACATAACAGGTCTCGGGACCATGCGACAACTCCTCGCCCAGAGACTCCAGGGGTACCACAACCCAGGGTACCCCTGCAGCCTGACCTTACCCCAAGGAGGGAGCGCCTGAATAGCACCAGCTCGGATCAGGCGTCTACCATCACGTCCCTGGGAGCAAATAACAAGGAGGAGGGGGAATGGTCAGGGGACGAGATGGAGGTTAAGCCCGCCTCATCGCGTCTCTTCCAAGGTGAACACTTCCAACGTCTTCTGACTAAGGTCATCTCCACGCTGAACTACCAGATGGAAGTGACAGAGAAACCAAGGTCTTCAACTTCAGCTAACCTCGACCCCAGGGGCTTCAGAAAGCCCATCAAGGTTCAAACCTTTTCGCCATTTCCAGATTACTTTGACGACGTCATACGGGAAGAGTGGGCCAACCCAGGCGGGGGAAACTCGCTTCTATCCGTGGCAAGGAGATTCTACACGCTACCCGAGGACACTATGGAGGACCTGAAGGTTCCGCTGGTGGACGCTCCGGTGGTGGCGCTACATTCGGGAGCGGTGAACCCAAAAGATGGGGAGAATGCACTGAAGGATGCCATGGACAGAAAAAACGAGACAGCTCTAAAGAAGGCGCACGAAGCCATGTCACTGGCAATACGATCAGCGGCGACACTGTCCAACTTCACCAGGGCCACCGCTATTTGGGCTGACAACCTCCTCCAGAACCCGGACGCGGACCCACTGACCTTGCGGAGGACGCTACTAAAGATCAAGCGGGCGGCGGAATTTGCGGCTGATGCCTCCCAGGACAGCATCCAATTCTGCGCCAGGGCACAGGCGGCAAATATCACGATACGCCGCAATATTTGGCTCAAACACTGGAAAGTGGACACACTCTCCAAAAGCAACTTGGCTACGGATCAATTCTATGGCAGACTTCTCTTTGGGGAATCCAATCTGGACAAACTACTAGTGGAGACCAGGGAGAAGAAGAAGGCCATGCCTTCGTCATCCTACAGGCGTGAACAAGATCACAGAGGCAGGACATCCCATTCCTTTCGTGGTTCCTACAACCAGGGACGGGGACGCGACGGTAGAGGCCATAGGCCATTTAAATCCTTCAAGTACGGCGCAAGAACAACCACAAAACCCGCAGCCGCATACAGATCTGACAAGCCAGCTTTCCCCAAGAAGCAATCAGCATGACTGCCTGATCGGGGGTCGGCTCCAGGCCTTCGCACACGTCTGGAGCCAGACCACCACAGACCACTGGGTGCGGGAGATCATCGCCCAGGGATACAAGATAGAATTCACGGGCGTACCGCCCAACAGCTTCCATCCATCACCGGCTCCCAGGAACATAGCACGCAGGCAGCAGCTGCATTCTGCGATCCTACACCTACAAGAGATAGGGGCCATAGAGGAGGTCCCCTTACAGGAACGCTTCCAAGGGGTGTACTCGGTCCTGTTCATAGTACCAAAGAAGTCGGGGGACTGGAGAGCGATACTGAACCTGAGAAGCCTAAACAGATGGGTGGCACACAGGAAATTCAGAATGGAGTCTCTTCGTCACATCCTCCAAGTATTACAACAGGGCGACTTTTTGACATCCCTGGACCTCAAGGAGGCGTACTTGCATGTGCCTATACACCCATCTTCCAGACGCTTCCTCCGTTTCTGTTTTCAGGACCAGCATTTTCAATACAAAGCCCTGCCGTTTGGTCTCTCCTCCGCCCCCCGAGTGTTCACCAAGGTCATGGTGACTCTGATAGCCGCCTTACGCTTGGAAGGGATACACATTCATCCATATCTGGACGACGCCCTTATTCGAGCGAAGGACTACGAGTCGGCGGTACGCAGCACAAGGAGGACAAGGGAGCTCCTGTGTGCCCACGGGTTCCTCATCAACGAGGGAAAGAGTCACTTCAACCCAACACAAGACCTCGTGCACCTGGGTGCCAGGCTGGACACGAGAGAAGCAACGGTGTCCCTGCCAGAGGACAAGCAACTCAGGATTCGGGCACTAGCGACAGCCGTCATGACAGAGGAACAGGTGGACCTGATGCAACTGGCACAGTTACAGGGTCTAATGATCTCTACAATCGACTTGATTCCATGGGCGAGGCTACACGCCAGACCTCTCCAATGGACCCTTCTTCCATTTCAGTCGGATATCGCCAAAAAGCGGCAATTCCAGATACGGATAACAGAAGAATTACGGAAGGACTTACGATGGTGGACTCTGCCATCAGCTCTGAACAAGTCCATCAGTTTTCTCCGGCCTCGGCAAATCGTGGTCACCACGGATGCGAGCAAACGGGGCTGGGGAGCGCACTGCGACCATCTGGTAGCTCAGGGAAGATGGTCTCCAGATCAGGCGGCCCGCAGCATCAATTGGCTGGAACTACGGGCTGTCACTCTGGCGCTGAAGACCTTTCAGCATCATATACTGAACCAACACGTGTTGGTGCGCACCGACAACATGTCGACAAAGGCGCACATAAACAGACAGGGCGGGACCAGATCGAAGTCTCTTTTCCGCGAAGCCAAAATACTCCTGCAATGGGCAGAAAGACACACGGCGAGCCTCAAGGCGGAACACCTGAGGGGCATCTCCAACTTGCAGGCCGACTGGCTCAGCAGGGAGGACCTGGATCCGGGAGAGTGGGCATTGAACAAGGAGGTGTTCGCTCAACTCTCAAGGCGTTTCGGCAATCCGAAGATAGACCTACTGGCGACGTCCCAAAACCGCCAGGTAGAGCGGTTCATATCCAGATACCAGGACCCCGCGGCAGAGGGAGTCGACGCGCTGACACTATTTCTTTTGGAGGGGTGGAAGAAAGGTCTCAGACCAAACACATTGAAACGGCAAGTGGCGGCCATACAAGCATGTCTAGGCCGAGAAACAAGGAGGAAGCTATCTACGAGTACCTACGTGCGGAAGTTTCTGAAGGGGGTCATGCAGCTGGCGCCGCCAGTCCGACACAGGTTTCCAATGTGGAGTCTTCACAAGGTCTTGAACGCATTGACGCGACCCCCGTTCGAACCTCTAAAGACGGCTGAACTACGTTTCCTGTCCTGGAAAGTCGCATTCCTGGTGGCGGTCACCACAGCAAGGCGCGTATCGGAGCTCGCCGCTCTGTCGACAAGGAGGGAGCTGTGCATTTTTCAGAAGGACTCCGTATCCTTGCATCTGGATCCATCCTTCATTCCGAAGGTGAATTCTAACTTCCACATCAACCAGCCAATTACGTTACCATCGTTCTGCCCTAATCCAAAGCATCCTAAGGAAAAGATCTGGCACAAACTGGACGTGCGTAGGGCTCTACGTACGTACATCGACAGAACGTCTGCCTTTCGCCAGTCGGATGCGCTATTCATCGCCTATTGCGCCCCAAATCAAGGGAAGAAGGCATCTAAGGCAACCGTGGCCTACTGGATCAGACAATGCATCACTAAGGCCTACGAGATACAGGGGCTATCGCCCCCCGACCAGCTCACGGCACATTCTACAAGGGCGGCAGCAGCGACAGCCGCTTTTTCTACACGAGCCACGGTCGAGGAAATTTGCAGAGCGGCCACCTGGAAATCCTTTTCCACGTTCGTAAGACATTATAGAATGGACCAAGCGGCCTCGGCGGAGGCGGCTTTCGGCCGAAGAGTACTACAGCAGGTGGTGCAGCAGTAGGAAAAAAAAAAAAAACCAATTAAATAAATAGACTTCATCAGTCGCCCACCCTAGAACAAAAGCTTGGGTACAGCTAACCAGTTTCTGGATGACTTCCCCCCACTGAAGGAGAACGGTACATTGGACCTACCTGAAGGTTCTTTCTCTTCAGTGGGGGAGAAGTCATCCACATCCCACCCGAAATGGACAACGCCAGCAACACACCAAGGTGGAAAATCATGGGCGGCAGCAACGCAACAACAAAGGCCGTGGAATAACACAAGGGCATAAGAATACAAGCTGGAAGTTAACCACGGCCAGGGCTTGGACATGACTGGAGAGGTCAGCCTAGGCCACTCCAATAGGAGCCACGCAACAAAAGAATTTGCATAGCCTATCGAGCGAGCAGAGGCGTGACCTAACCAGTTTCTGGATGACTTCTCCCCCACTGAAGAGAAAGAACCTTCAGGTAGGTCCAATGTACCGTTCGCTTTCAACAAGTCTTGTGATCGCTAAGGATTCTTTTTAAAGTTCCATGTGAATGGGGGCCGAGTTAAGTATAGGATGGGCAAACTTTCAGCTGCCTTTCATGCTGGTGGACCGAATTCTTTTGTTTATCTGATTTTCCCCTAGAGCTAATTATTAGAAGAATTGGGTTGGCCTTGCCTTTTAAGCGAGATAAGATGCAAACAGAAAAATGTTAAACTAGCCTTGAGCTTAGAATTTAACACTCTTAGCCTGGCTCTTGTTCCACTACAAGTTTTGTGGGTTTAGGCGTTTTTTTTTTTTGTATGTGATCAAGATGGAATATTTTGCACACACAAAAGAGGGTTTATGGAGTCCAGGGCACAGTTAAATGTACGGAATTGCTCAGGTGGGAAAAAAGATCTGAAAATTTGTCTTGCTTAAACATGTTCCAAAAACCAATAATTTCAGTAGGCCTTTTGCTTAGCTGTTGAGAAATAGAAAGTGGAATAGATTAAAGAATGGATGATACTGGCCTTTATGATTTTGCTATTAGCTGATTTTCCAGCCAGTCTGCTCGAAGCAAATGAACAAAGCAAACCCTGTTATTGGTACATATCTTGAATATTCTTGGCAGTTGTTACTGACGATGAGGATGGGGAGGGTATGTATTTTTTAAAAGTGGTTTTGAGTTAGAAAACAGGAATTTCCCCTCCTTCTGTTCTTGCAATTGAGCTTGGTTTCAAGAACAGGAAACTTTAAATGGTTGTTGCATTCTTAAATAACCAACTGGTGACATTAAAAAAAAAAGTTCACTGGAAAATTCAACAAGGCTGTTGAGCATTTTTACTGTCATAATTTAGTTACTTTGAGCCACTTTAACCATATGCAAGGGTTTTTCCCCCTTGTGGTGTCATTTAAACTTTGTGAGAGATCCTTTTTAGATTGATGAGAAACATTTGCTGCAGACAAACTGAACTGATCATGGACAACGTTAATGGTGTCCTTTGTGTCTTCAGTGTTGTCTGATCTCAGGCGCGTTGGTCTCCAACATAGTGAGAATATTCTTGTGCAACAGGTGCTCTGGAGCAATCTATCCTGTTCCACAGAACAGGGATTACAGGCATTCAGACCGTGCACCAGCTGCAGACTCGCATCCTCCATATTCAGTTAACTTCATTTGAAATGCACAGAGAGTAGATCTTAAAAAATGCAAGCCGATTCCTGGCTGTCTTTGAGCATGCCGAGGTCCCTGAATGGCATCTGGGACTGAACTTACTGACTCCCATTCTGGAGCGGTTTCCCCAGCTCCCTACATTTGGGGGTGTGGACAGGGCGATCGCTGGTTACCTCTCCTTTGTCTCTAGTGCTGTCTCACTTTCCCCCCCCCCTTGAGAAAAGAATGTGTACACTAAAAATAACTCCAGGAAACATTCTGAGGAATTTCACATTACCCTTTTTAACCCATTTTGAAGCCGTTTTTGATCCATCGTGGAGTAAACCGGTATAGGGCTGCCATTTCACACATGGCTTTCCCCTTCCGGTAAAGAGCTGGATCTGAAGCGGTTTGCCATTTCAGACTGCACCGCTTTCCCCTCGCCGTTTTTCGCCCGCGCGGGCGATCTTTGGCTTTTTTTTAAAACGTTCGCTTTAGAGCGTTATAGTGCTATAACACAACACTCCAGGCATTCCAATGGGGTTGATATAATGCTGTTGCATTATACTGTTATAGCGCTATAGCATTATAAAGCGAACATTAAAAAAAGCCAGAGATCGCCTGCGCGGGCGAAAAACAGCGGGGAAAAAGCGCATCGGAACCGGGAGAGGAAACTGAAGACTACTTAGAAGCGGTTGACTGGTAAAACGCTTCAGCCCTGTTTCCTAAACGGGATGGAAGCGTTTGTGTGTAAAATTACAAATATATTCCGGTAGGGAACCAGTTCTAAAATGGTTCTGTCTGAAATGACATACCAGAAACCGTTTGGGAACCGTTCCTCTTCCGGATTATATCGTCTGTCTGAAATTCCTCATGGTTTCAAAGGACGTTGCTTATGGGTGATGTAGATCTGTGAAGGTATTGTTCCATATCTTATGTTGGCCTGAAGCCAGTAGGAGATTCTGTGCCTTTTGAAGGAGCGTAGCAGGTAGATACGTGATTGCCAGGACAGTACAGCTTCTTCCTTCACGGGTCTGCTGTGATAGGAAAAGGCATACCCGTTGAACGTTATCCTAGCATATAGGTTATTGGTACAGCAGGACCCCTCTGAGTCTATCACTGGCACACTTATTCATGGATTATATGCATGCACATGTACACATGTTCATAAACGAGCTTTTAGGATGTGCATAACCCAATAATGGTAAACCTTTCAGGTAGTGTTCACAAACCAGTTTGCTCATTAACTTCCATAAAGATGATCTGTTTAATGGTTTTGCCAATGAGCTTGCTGGATTTCAAGGCAAAGTGGTTGGGTGGGGTATTGAAACTGCTTGACTGTACACTAATCTTTAGCCTGTTGGACAGTGATAATTAAAGGGAAGGATAAAATAAAGAATAGGCAAGATTTGTAATGGTTGTCTTAATCTATAGGATTGTCTTCAGAGCTTTTAATCTTTCTTTTAGAGGGCTGACACCCTTTTCTGATACTTATTTCAAAATGGTATCCTCGGTTTCTCTGTTTGTCCTGTCTGTCGTTCAGGAGGATAAAAGTAAGAATAGGCAAGGTTTGTAATGATTGCCTTAATCTATAGGATTGTCTTCAGAGCTTTTAATCTTTCTGTTGGAGGGTTGACACCCTTCTCCGATACTTATTTTGAAACAGTAACCTCAGTTTCTCTGTTTGTCCTATCTGTGATGCAGATGGCCATAACTCTTTGATGCAGATGGCCATAACTCTTAAGTGCAAGTAAAGGTTTAGGAAAGTCAGTGTGGTGTAGTGGTCAGTGCTTCCTCTAAGCTGTGGATTCTTGTGAGCAAAAATTCTACTTTGTGAGCTAGTGGCATTAGCTAGTTGTGAGCGAGAAATTTGACTGCTGCATAAATTAGTTTGCTCGGGAGCCATCCTTCCTGAGCTAAGACAGAAATCTGTGAGCCGGAAGCTAAAAAACTGAGCTAGCTCACACTAGCTCAGTTTAGAGGGAATACTGGTAGTAGTTAGTGTCAGACTAGGCTCTGAGAGACCAGGTTTGACCAATCCCCTCTGCCATGGGTGCTGGATGTGTGACTTTGGGCCAGTCACGCACACTCAGCCCAAGTTACCTAACAGGGTCAGATTAAAATGGAGGAGAGGGGAATGGTGTAACCACTTTGGTTACCACTGGGGAGAAAGGCAGAGTATAAATGAAGTGGATCAGGGCTTGACAAATTCCAGGTACGAGTTCAGGAAGACACCTAGAAATTTAATTGTGGCACCTAGTATTTTCAACAACAATTTTATTATGGTGTCTCTCGGTGGTCCTCAGAAGTATATTTGTTTATTTCACATAGGTGTAGTTTGGTGTAGTGGTTAAGTGCGCGGACTCTAATCTGGGAGAACCGGGTTTGATTCCCCACTCCTCCACTTGCCCCTGGCTGGATGACCTTGGGCAAGCCATAGTTTTCTCAGAGCTGTTCTCGAAAAAGAGCAGTTTCTGTCAGAGGTCTCTCAGCCCCACCTACCTCACAGGGTGTCTGTTGTGGGGAGGGGAAGAGAAAGGAGGTTGTAAGCCACTCTGAGACTCCTTTGGGTAGTGAAGGGCGGGGGATAAATCCAATCTCCTCCTCCTCCTCCTCTTCTTTTTCTCCTAAAATGCATCGTTACTGATCATATGTTAACATTACACGATTCAGTAGTGGTAGATGAATTCATTTCTTAACTGCTTTCCATACAGGCTCCAATACTCAATTAAATCACACTTTTTAAAGCAGTAATGAAGTTATGCGAAACTGAAGATAAATTAGCTTAGGGTTCCAGCAGGGATTCCAGCAGGTTGTTCCTTAGCTAATGGTTGGAGTCCCAAGAAAAGATCACAAAAGGATCTGCTTTTTAGAAAGGTGTGAATGCACAGATGACCACTCGAAGATCACCAGTTACTGGTAAGCGACCTGTTTTTCTGCATTCTGCTTAGCTAACAGCTTTGTTTCTGGTGCTCTCCCAAGTCCATCTTCTGTTGGAGGGGGGGATTTATACCCCACCCTTCACTACCCGAAGGAGTCTCAGAGCGGCTTACAGTCTCCTTTCGTCCCCTCCTCACAACAGACACCCTGAGAGGTAGGTGGGGCTGAGAGAGCTCTCCCGAAAACTGTCTGTGAGAGAACAGCTCTGGAAAAACATATGACTGACCCAAAGTCACACCAGCAGCTGCATGTGGAAGAGTGGGGAATCAAACCCGGTTCTCCCAGATTAGAGTCCACTCTCTTAACCACTACACCAAACTTTGTAATACTCTTGGTGGTGGTGGTGGGGGAGTAGCTAGCTCAGGATAATTTGCATTACTAGTGTGTGTAGGTGCCACTAAATCAGCAGCTGACTCCTGGCAACCCCATAGGGGTTTCAAGGCAAGAGGTGAACAGAGGTGGTTTGCCATTGCCTGCTTCTGCATAGCAGCCCTGGACTTTCCTTGGTGGTCTCCCATCCGAATACTAACCATGGCAGACCCTGCTTAGCTTCCAGGATCTGACAAGATTGGGCTAGCCTGAGCCGTCCAGGTCAGGGCTTCCTGAGAAGCCACTCTCGTGAAAGAAAAGGTTGCCAGACCCAGAGTTACAGGTTGGTTTTTTTAATTGCCGCGATGACAACTAGGGTTAAAGGTAAAGGTAAAGGTTCCCTTGCTCGAAAGCCAGTCGAATCCGACTCTAGGGTTGCGGTGCTCATCTCCGTTTCCGAGCCGAAGAGCCAGCGCTGTCCGAAGACGTTTCCGTGGTCATGTGGCCGGCATGACTAAACACCAAGGCGCGCGGAACGCTGTTACCTTCCCACCGAAGTGGTACCTATTTATCTACTTGCAATTTCTTGCTTTATATACTATATCCCTTCTGTCATAGCTTTAATACATTTATGAGAAATAGTGAAGTGTTTTAGGGTTGGGTTTGGTGGTAGCAGTAATTAGAAGCCGTGGTTGTGAAAACACAAGACCCAAAGGTTGAAAAGGGAGTCTGGCTCTTAAACCTTTGAGGTGGCTCCTAGAGCCAACGGAAACGTTTTTAAGGCCTGAAGAAAACAAATAAAAATAAATAGGGGAAGTTAAGTTTAGTAATTGTATTTATAGCTTTTGTAAGAAAAGATTTTATGTTTCTCTTTTTAAAAACTGTTTAGTTATATGCAAAGGCCTTGTTTGCTTCTTCAACTGAAGGAAGTGGTTGAACAGCATTTGGGAAGTCCCAGGAGGGGACTGTGGCTCAGTGGCAGAGCATCTGCTTGGCATGCAGAAGGTCCCAGGTTCGATCCCTGGCATTTCCAAATAAAAAGACCAAAGTGGGTGATGTGAAGGACCTCTCCGAGACCCTGGAGAGACGTTGCCAGTCTGAGTAGACACTACTGACCTCGATGGATCAATGGTTTGATTGAGTATAAGAGAGCTTCATGTGTGGGACTTGTGAGTTGTCAATAATGCTTGTGCAACTGAGCCCTTTGCCTGATCGACTGCTTAATGGAAAAGAAAACTCTACTTCCACAAGTCCCAGTAAGGAGTAGGAGCTTCCCTTTCTTTCTTCAAGCCACTGTTCCCTTAGATAATTTGGTACCTATTTGTTTCCTTCTCCCTAATTTGCCCACCGTGAGAGGGAGAGCTTTTACTGCCCAAGTGGGAATCTCGTCTCTCCCACTAGAAACAGCAC